>NC_088602.1:67043159-67343159 GCF_036013475.1 Columba livia
TTTCTGAGTGCCCACTGAGTGCTGAAGGCTTTGCATGTAGGGAGCATCTTTGAGGGAGTAGCTCTGCCAATAGAACCATCATCAAGCCTGAAGAAAATCTGAAAAAGGAGGTCAGTAAAAGTTTCCTCAAAAGCAATGTTTTACTTCCACGAGTGCTACAGTCTGCAGGTAGGCAAATATTAATGGTCTGCAACCTGTGCTCTACTGACTTCTATTCCACTAACACATTCAGTGAAAACATTATTGCTCCGATAATCTCAACATTTCACTCAGCATCACATTTTACTATGACAAATACCGTTGTGTAGTGGTCTAAATGTGGAGAGTAGAGTAACGAGTTTCCATTTTGATCACATTATTAGCTCAATTGAGAACTCCATATAAGCAAAATCATCAAGGAGAAACTCAAGGACAGCAACTCTCCACATGTGGCTTTGTGTGCAAAAGAATTTTCTTGGTGAGACATGACTGATCCTTGAGTAATGTGTCCCAACTATAATTATTTTATTAATTTTGTAACTAATTAGGAAATACACTCCATCTTCTATCTCTTTATTCATCTTCCATTGCACTGTGTCAAATTAAATGTAGTTACAATGCACTTCTGATCCAAAAATGCTCTATAAGGAAAACAGCATGAAGTAGTATCCAGACAATAAAAAAACCCCAAACAAATAGTTGCCTTCTGAAAATGGCAAATATTGAACTTTTATAAAAGAGGGCAGAGGAAGCAAGAATTATTGGAAGACATCATCCAGCTGTATGTGTATTTGTACTTCACTCTCTAGGTCTCTTTACAGAACACAGGAACCATCAAGCCCCATTAAGTTGTCAAAGTGCCTCCTGAGCTGTGCCTCAGCCACCCTGGGGAGTGCTTCTCTTTTCACACCCAGAACCAAGAAATTCTCAGGAAAGGTGAGATTTAGAAGATCAGGAGTTGATGTCTTGACTGGACAGCTAGGTCACTGAACATGTCTTTGTCCTTTTGCTGGATTAACGTAAGCTCTGAAACCTTAGAAACAGATCTCCAGAGCTGAGTTAATAGGGCATTTTCCCTAAAAAAAGAATTGCTTAAACCAAACTTTTGTCTGATAAACTTGACAGTCGCTTTTTCTTATTTTTTTTTTTTTTTTCCTAAGAAAAAAGAAAAAGAAAAAGGAAAATATTGTGGAAAGGAAACACCTAGAAAAAGCAGGATTCCTAGAAGAAGAACAGAAACAACTATTCATAATTAATTATTGTGTTCACCTAGATGCTGACAGGACACAAAACAAATGAAGCAGAAAAGCTGCTTCTCCTAGAGCTAGGGTATAATATATCTTAATGTTTAGTAAGGAGAAATCAGAAAATGGGAGTACTGCAACGGAGTGAAGAGCTGACAAACCCAGTCATGAATGAGAAAGGCTGCATGGGCTAGGATGAAATAAGTGAGAAAACTGGCTGTGGGGTGGGAAACTATGAGGTTTTCTATAAGGTGTGATGGTATGAACTTGGTCAGGACTGGTACAAGACCCTTGACATTCAGATGACAATCCAGAGTAAAAGCTCCTCATCTATCACATGCCCTCATAAGTGTTGGTGATAGAAAAACTGTACCACAGTCAAATTTTCAAAAATGTAAATATAGGCATATAAACAAAGGAAAAGCTGATTACAGAAAGATACCTGATATCTTTTGTCTGAGACTCAAGTTAAAGGGTGTAAATAATTCCCATAGCATGATTGCACAATAAAATAAAAAAAAAAAACCAGCTCCTCAAGGAGAAAGTTATATATTTCATTTATTATACATCACTCTTATGTTTACAACTGAAATACATCTTTCCTTGGGGACTGTACCATCATTTATTTTAAATCAATGTTTAAAATTAAATGGTAATCCTCAAGAGAGTGGAGATTCTTCAGTTACCAGCCCTTCCAATTGCAAATCTTTCTTTCATGTTTCTATTTAATACTCAATCCAG
Organism: Columba livia; assembly: GCF_036013475.1. Lineage (NCBI taxonomy): Eukaryota > Metazoa > Chordata > Aves > Columbiformes > Columbidae > Columba > Columba livia. The sequence continues at coordinate 67,045,124 of NC_088602.1, forward strand.
GGTTTGAAATTAATTAAAAGATATCCTTTCTCTAATCTTTTGATTATTAGCTTCAAAGTTTCCTTTTTTTTTTTTTTTTTTTGTAAATACACAGTGTTATAATAATTTCATCTTTTAGCAGTATACCCAAACTGTTAGAAAATGTACAAACTGCATTATCTTCTGACCAATAATCAAAAAGGAAGGGTCTGTTGGGGGCAAATTATAGGTTCTTGCTTAGGAACAGTCACCTGATTAGTAACTAGTGCATTTATAGCGTTTAATTGTGGTTTCCCACTACCAAAATCTAATATAAGAGGAAACTGCTAATAGGATGCAACGTTTAATGTCACTCAATGCGTTGTTTTGATGGATCTTGGGAGAAGACTTTAACAAGTGGTATTCAATGACCATTTCACTTGTGGAAGACACCTTTTTTCAAACTAACCATACAGACTGAGTACTGTACTGTGCTGTGGGAGAATACAACGACCCCCTCACAGTCTGCAGAGGTCAGGTCTGGCCTACATATGGAGTCAGGAAATCTGTGCTACAAATGTTTGTCATCTATTCATGTTTTCATCTCCTGTTAGCATCCTGACCCTCTCATAGCGTGCCTGACCTGGTGTTTTGCTTGTGTGAGTTACAGGGGAGAAATACAGGACTTCAGCAGCTAGAAGAATTCAAAAAGAAAAAAAAAAATAAAACTCTTGGCTCATAAAAATATATTCCAAATCAGTGGACCCATAAAGCCCAAAGACCATTATGTCCATGTTCTAGATCATTTCAGCTTTGACACTTCCATGGGCACTGGTCTGTAGAGAGATAGCTCTGAAGTACTAATAACCCTGAACTTGTCTTTGTGCTGCTTTGCTCTTATGTATTCATGAGGTCTCACTGTCATTCAAGGGGTCCACAAGGACATTCATCTCTGATTGCATAAGTAGGGTTTTACTGAATACTGTCCATACAGGATCAGTAAAAATACACCACCCCCTGCACCCCCTCCCCCAATATGGATATAAGGTCAGCACCAGAGCTCTCAATTGAAACAAGAACTCAGGCACACGTGGCATCTTACTGAGGGCTCAGGCTCTCTTTTGGACAGGCTTTCCTAAAGACCATGGCTCTTCCTAAACATTGCATTGATATTTTTAAACAGCTTTGTAGCTAGCAATGTGGAATGAGAGTATACAGGTGACAGAAGCCTCCATTCTAAAACTTACTTTGAGTATGCTCTCAGCCTTTTGTGCGAAGCATAGCCAGTGTATACTTTTAATAAAGACAAAGCGCTCAGAGAGTGTGGCTGCAGGAATGCATGTATTTTCTGAAGGAAAGGGAATAACAAAACCATGCACCATTGCAAAAGTCTACTAACGAGGTCACACTTAACTCAGTGCAAGTGGAAATACAGTATTCCAATACTAAAGGAAAACTATTAATATTATAAGACCTTTATCAAAGATTAGTTTGAAATGGAAGTTGCTAATAAGATAGGATAGAAAGTAACTAGAACAGCAAGGGTAACATATTGGAACAGCAACTTTCACATAATTTGAAGACTTTTGTTCTTTCATGTCACATTAGTGACTTTCATATACCTTTTTGCAATTTTCATATGGTATTAGTGACATTTGCGTCTTAGGAGCAACTTTTCATATATGCTCACCGAGAGACTTCTGGCATGTGCTGGCAGCTTTCATATTTTATTTAGGATTTTAACTTACTGTCAAATGTTCCATTCCACAAAGATGAAAAGGAAGTCATTGTTACTGCACTTATTAAACTTCTTAATAAAATGGTGGCTAACAATAGCTGCAGTTCGAGAAAAAGAAAACCCTGCACATAGTCTGCATTTTGGGGAGTAACCTGTGTGGTCCCTGAAACCTGCAGCTATGTAAACGGAAAATTATATTTTATGGTTAATTAAAACTTCCCATAGGAAAGTGGCCCCTGAAGCTCTCTCAGAAAGTAAATAGGAAAGGAATCAGAAAGTTGGTAGTTGTTTTTCTCCCTTGAGCAGACTATTCATCCCAGTGTAAGACCGCGGAGTGAATGAATGATGGAATATTTGACTGATGTAATTTATGGTGCTCCATATGACAGCCTATTTCAGAGTGCTTGAGGTTTTTACAGTCTCTGGTAGTAGTACCTGCTGCTGAAACAAGAGATTACTCTCCTTGGACAGACAGTAATTTAATAGTACAACTGTGTAGCTAGCCACCTCCTACTGTATTTCACCACCCACTCCAGTCAGCTTTTGATAGATAGGCCTCAGCACTTGGAATATGAAGCACTATGTATCCTGCTCACAGTCTTAGACGATACATCAAGTGTGAAAAACTGGGAGGAAAATAAATAAATAAAAGTGGTAACAAAGTCAAGCAAACACCGGTTCTCAGTTTTGTTGTTTTTGCTGAAAATGTAGAATGAAAGGAGGAAGTGCCGCACTGTATATGGAGTGCTGTTAGCTTTTCAGGCATACGGTCAACACTGATAAGGTTTCTGGCCTTGTCTTTTTTTTTTTTTTTCTTAAATACTTGTCCACAAAATTATCTCAATTCTCTATAAAGATACATTCTAAAAATCAACCTAAAATTGTCATTGGGCCTTTTCGCTAATATAAAAGAGTATTCTAACTCTGTGCATAAGAGCAAGGGGGGTGTGAATCTGTCAGGGGAAAAGAAGCGGCTTTTTTTCTTCCCGGACCCACAGTCCCAAATTTTAACTGTCAGACCTCTACGTATGCACAGCCATTCAGCAGGTCACCCATTGACCACACAACAAGTGGGTCAAGCTCCTCATTGATGACTGCAGAAAGGTTTAGCTCCTGGGACTGAAAGTACCAGCAGCACTTTGGGGTTTCCCTGACAGTAGTAGGGGTGGGTGAGTGGGACTTGTATCATCTTCGTGGTCACTGCTGTTTCTACCAGAGGGTGAAACCCATGGTGGGTTATGTTCATGATGCTTAGAAGAGACTGGCAATGTTCAGGGTGTGGATTCATGCCAAGGAGCTGCAGGTAACTCTGAGGTGCCTCTCATGGCTGTACATAACTTTTTTCTCCACTACAGAGCTCTGGAGCTGAGCTCCTGCAGAATGATGGTGGTGGTAGCAGCAACAGCTCTGCTGGATCACTTCCTGCTTCTGCTTGAAATCATCAAGTCACAAGTAACCCTGAGTAGGACACTGTTGGAGATGTACCACTGTGCAGGCAAAAATCTTTGATTTTATCAGGCCAGGGGAAAAAAATACCACAGCATGTTCTGGTCCCTATTGGGATGACTGTCCCACCACCTTCTCCAGCAATGACTTATAGAGCCTATGTAGATTTCCTACCTGCAGAGTCTAGCATCGGCTAAATGGTGGCTTCCTAAAAGCCTATCTGCCCTTTCATGGCCAGGGAGCTTGCACGGGGACAGATAATGAATAATCCCCCAGCTTTCAACCTGTCTTATACCACACAGGCAGGGGATGCCATATTTCCCTGGGCCAGGAGCTTTTAGCCTCATGATTGAAGGCAAACTAGTTGTAAGGTGGAGCAGTCACCTGCCCAGTGAACGTCTTTACTGTTCCTGGCCAAGATAACAACAAATACACTCCTCTCTGACTACTACTTCATGTTCCTTTTTCACTTCTTGAAACTACTTAATTCTATCCTTTCCAGCCACACTACAGGAAAAAAAAAAAAAGACTTTTAGAATAGCCAGGGGAGCTCTCCCAGTGCAAATACTCCCATGAATATTTATCCATGGTAGGATTTGCTCTGCTTTTGCTTTTCTGTGAACATTTATGTGAATAAATTCTTACTCTTCTAGATCTTTGTGAATTAGGAAAAAGCCAAGTAAATGAATGGATTTTATTTGCAAGAATGTTTGTGAATCTCCCTTCTACTTCCCAGTGCCCTCATCCCCCACTTAATTTTGTTTCTTGGCCCAATGTTCAAAAGGAAAGGAATGAATTCACTTTTTCACCTCTTTCACACACATGTATCAGCCATTGATTAAGGATGGGACAGGCCAGAGTGAAAAAATCTTGGACAGCTGCAGATATAATTTACTACTAATAAGGAGGTGAAAGAACATCCAGCAACATTTATTCTCTAAGGATGCTATCCAGCAACTGCCAATCACTACTGCAAGGATTTGAGTGCTCGCAAGCCCCACTGAACTCAGGTGGGCTGAAGGGTTCCCAGGTGTGCTCAGCAGCTTGCAGAATCAATCCTTCACTGTACAGCTACACTAGCAGAGCTTGGTTCTCGGCAGCAGCCATGGGGGAGAGCGTGATATCAAACAATCCTCGCTGAATAATATCTGGGTTAAGTCTTCAGCCTTCTGCGGATGTCATGCCCTGATGTCCTTACACAGGGAACAGGCTTTGGGCTAGGAAGAGCACACCCAGCAGCTAATCTAGGCACAAGGAAAAACAGGAGCTTTTCTTCAAAGCCTGCCCCCTGCTTATTAGGAGGCTCCACATCATTGGTTCTGTGGCCAGGTGTCCCAGAGCTGGCAAGCATGCTGCAAGCTTTCTGCTAATAAAGCCCCTGCTGCAACTTTGAGTCCTCAGATCCTGTTTACAACCTCCAGAAAGGGTTTTTGCAGTTTCTCTTGGTTCAACCAACCCATATTATATCTGGTACTGCATCTTTTGATGTTACTTCCTAGAAGCCTAGGTTTTCCCTGCTCCCTTTTTGCCCTTCCCAGCCTGTATCCTGCTTTTCATTACTGCAATCCCCTCAGATGGCCTTGAACCGTCAGAAGATTTTTTTATTCTATTTTGGCCTCCCTAATCCACAGCTCTTTTCACCTCCACGTAAACATGATCTTAAATATCTCCCTGTGTGCCCAAATGCCCCTGACTCTGATTTCCACGTTTCTGATCATCATATTTTCTCTCTGTTTCTCTGGTAACTACTAAAGAAAGAGCTCCTTTCTCCCACCTTCAACTCTTCAGCCTCTGCCCCCTGTCCAGCAGGGAAGTTTTAAGAACTGCAAACCATGTTGATGATATTTTCAATATCAGATTCACTGTTACTTCAGGAGAATACTAATAAAACTGCAGATTTAAAAACATTTAGACATGATCTATTTAATTACTGTTTGACAGCAGAGCCTTTTAGATATGGACTATCCCTTCTAAGGAGGGATCTGGAATGCTCTCTAGAAATATTAAGAGGGATCAAATGTCATTCTCTGAGAGTAATGTCCTTGATAGATTGTTTTACTTTATCTTTTAGAACTACTTTCCTTTCTAAAAAAGCACTTATTCACACACTTGATGGTTTCAAAAACTGAACCCTGTTTGTTAGCCACAGGACAGGTTCACTGCAGGCACCAGAAAAACAATAAATACCTTATATTTCCTGGCCAGCGGCTCTGGAGTCTGACTTGACATGATGAGCAGCAGGGTCTAGACAGCAAGTCATATCTCCTAAATTTGGCTTGCCTAGGCAAACAGCTAACATTTATGCTAGGTTTAGGTATCTTTAACTTTTTTCCCCTCACTGTTAAGTGCCTTTTGCAGTAGGATCCCTAGAGAACAGGAATGGTTTTCCGCTCCTGGACACCCCTGAGAGAGGGTGCATACCAGATTGGGCCAAATTCAACACCATACTCCAGAGAAAACTGTCAAACAAAAATTATCTTGTTTGTGGCATCAAGTTGGCATAAGTTTCTCATCGTTATTCCACCCGCCCCCCATTTTCATATCCTTAAATAGGATTTCAAGGTGAAATGCCACCTTCTTCTCATGTCAGAGCTCCTGATCAGTGTATGAGCACCTCAAGCTGGGTCTTAACTACTGATTATAGGCTAGGATTGAGGCTGAGTATTAGCTGTGTGAAGTGACACCCAAGTAGCAATAAGAAAAATATTCATCTGAATTCTATGAATATTTGTGGCGTGTCATATTTCATGACATGCAGGGAACAGCTCAGTGAGCTTATATTGCAGCCATCTCAGCTCAGGAATGCTGTAATGGGCTACAGCATGATGTCACGAACACTGCATTGGTCATACTAGGGAAATACTACTGTGTTGGCTAGAGACATAAATAAGATGCTAAGAAATGCCTCTTGATCATACTCACCTCTGTTTTAGGGTGCTGACAGCTTTCCTGAAGTTATCTATTCTGAAATTAATTTGAAATCAATTTTGTAATAAACTGTGATAATTCCTAATGTTCAGACTAAGATGAATTGACAACAGATGTTGCTGCTTACTATTTCTTTTATTATGATAAAAATGCATATTTAAAAAAAAACCTGATCTCTTATTGCTTGTTAAAACTCCAAATGCAGAGCAATAACACTTGGGAACCATCCATAAGTTTTAGAAACTATCCACTTATTTTGCAAAAAATTGAGCGCCTCAGATTATCTGCTAATGATCCCTTTTTCTTCCTCTTTTCCTCCCTCTGTCTCCTGTGATCCCTTCTGTACCTGCTTTCCGCTATCTGTTCAGAGAGGGCAGGAATGCCCAATAAAGTACTTTTATGCTCTTTGAAGTGATATTCCATTAAAAGGTACACAGTACCTGCACATTTTGAGCTTCTGAGACTTTCTAAATTTTTCTAGTAAACCTCGGCTCTCATTGCTGTGTGTGTTTTTTAACCTCCCAAGTATAAAGGGCATTTTTTTTCTTTATTATTACAAACACAACAAAAACAGTATAAAATCCTCAAGGAGCAGCTGCTCTGCAAGGACATTATGAGTGTCCATGGTACTGTTGCAGCACGAGCATCTGTCACTCAAGAAAATGTCATCTTGCCCAACTAAATCCATTGTGCAATCAGAGTGGAGAAAGCACTTGTTTAGAAAGGTTTATGGGCTGACGTCTGTTTGAATAAGTAACATCTGGGCTCGGGCCAGTACGATGCACATTCTTGTTCAGCCAAACCAGTGCATCTTAATAGCAAAGAGCATGTTTTAATTGAAAAATAAACTGCAACCAAAATCTTGTAACAAATGTCACTGCTTCCACATTTTTAAATCGCATTATTTTCTAAGTTTCAGCTGGAAAGAAATGCAGAATTCACAAAAATGCATTGATAATCTTTATGGGTCACGGTTTTAGTAATATAACCACAGCAGACATCTGAGACAAATATCATGCTGTTTTCTTGGACTTATTAATCAAAGGACTTCTTTGGAAAAAAAAAAAACCCTACCTATTAAAAATAGTATCTTGCACAGAACTGTGGATGGAACAAGGCTTTCATTGGTGTGGACACAAAAACATTGGATTCAGAAATTACCTGCGATATCAAGTTATAATATGTACATAACTGTCAATATATAAAGCATAAATATTATTTGATTATGTTAAAATTAGGAGTGTTAGAAGGATAAGTTTAAAAATAATTTTTTCAGTGGTCTGAGATAATCTTACCTGAGCAAGTCTCATACTGGTATAAACCTACCGATTTTACCATAGTAAATCAAGTTTTACTTCCTTAAGAAGAACTGATCAGCACTAATTAAGGAAATTTCTCATTTTGCTTACATGTTTAAAGATTACCATTTCAATCCTTATTATATGTACAGCGGTGGCTTTGTTAACATATGCCACCATAGGTTAAAAAGTACTCAGTAGAGTGATTGGTCTGTTTCATATTTTGGCTTTGTTGTTGAAAATTTTTCATTTGCTTTTGCTTTGAAGTGCAGAGCAGCACCCTTTCACTCACCCACCTTTTTCTGAAGGCAAAATGTAAATCACAAGAATTTATTTTCTTTGCTAACACATTTCTTCTTGGGGATTTTTATCACCTTTATTTATATATATATATATTTTCTTTTTAAAGATACAAATTAAATCAGATTGTTAGGAGATTTCTCAGAGGAATGTTAGCTTCATTTACAGAGGCAACGTTATACTTTTCTCCATTCTTTCACAGAATTAACAGAAAAATTGAAGTGAGGATAAGACTGATTGCTAAATCACTAGCTGATGATCTAATAGATCAGTGAATGTTTTTGTACTTGAAGATGTCTTGAGGCAACATATATATACACATATATATGTATATCTCTTCACACACCACACATACAGATACAGAACTCACCTAAGCCTTTTGCCCCAAGAAATCTTCTACTTTAAAATAATACCTACAGTTTCTTTCCACCAAAAGTTTTTACAATTCCACTCTAAAGATTATGAGGTACTTTTTCTGCAGAGCTCTGATCAGCAGATTTGATATATGGATTTAGATCAATTTTTTCTTATGGCAAATCTATATGTTATTCTACTTCTTCATTTGGTACTATTTGCTGAGTGGCTGTTACTTGGGAGCAAAGGTCAGTATCTTGCTGTTGGAGCAGCCGAGTAATCTTTTACTCCTCATAAGGGTAGTCAGAGATATTAAATCACAGTTGACGTACCTGAAGCACAGCAACTTCATCCATATTTTATCTGCTGTAAATTTAATACCACAGCACTTTTTAGGGTGATGTATTTATTAACTGGCTGGGGATGAGCAGTACAGAAATTCAGTTTGTTCAGGAAAATAAAATGAAGACACTCTGACAAGTTTATGAAGTAAGCACAATAGCTATTTATTACTTTTTAAACATGCAGTGCACCTAAATGTTTTTAGCAGTGTTTGCCCAAATAAATGAATAAAGCTTCCCAAATAATCTCTGTTTACTTTTCTTTTGAATTTTAATAAAGTTTTTGCTTTATTTTAAAAATCACATCCTAGCTTCCTTCAGAATAAAATGCATTCTTTATGGAAATAATCATAGCTAAGTGTTTAGATAAGCTGGAGAGGGGCATTGTGGGAAGAGAAACAAATCATTCACAGCCCTGCTGTATATTAATCCCATCTTTTCCATTTTTGGTTCTAATCTATTTTGTTCTTTACATTCTACCACCACCAAAATAAACGAAGCCATGAATACAATAACTTTTAAAATGCAAGTACCCGCCTTCTACTGGCTTCTGTTGCATTTGAATGGCACTTATTATTTTTATTCAGAGTTATTCTTTGCATTTCTCATAGTAAACAATTCACACAGTTTTTTCTTCCCTTGTAACCAAGATATGCTTGCTTTCCTATAATTAAAAAAAAAAAAAACATTCTAGATCTTTTAATCCTTCATTAGCCGTGATTTCTAATTTTTTATAACACAATAAAGAAAAATATTTAGATGTTAAAAAGTGTGCTATACTGCCAAAAAAAGCAACTGTGACCTTAATGACTCTGTTGTATAAAGTCTTTATGTTCTTATTGGTGATCATTGAAACCTGATGATCAACACAGCCTGGGAAAACTCAGTTTTGGCTCACCACCACTCCAGCAACATGCCAAGTGTGGTACAGTGGGTTTGCAGACCATTGTAACATCAGAGGAAAGGCACTGGCAGAACTCGAGGAATACCGCAACATTCTGGTCATCTGGTTTTTGGTTTGTTTTCCTCAGCAATAGAGGACTGTGAAGGGACACCCTCTGCAAATCAAATGTCTTTGACTATATATGTGTTTTAGATGCCTTTTCTGCACAGGGCTTTTCTGTTTTGCTATGGTGGTGTATAAAAAAGATGAGTCAAGTGACTAATTGACTATGGCAGCTCTTTGACACCCTTATGGTTGCAGTATTTGTTTCCTTGGAGTGGTGTATGAAATAAATAGCTTCACAACACTGTGTAGCTTCTTGTTCTTTGCATGCTGCATCATCAAAAATTTGATTATTCAGGTTCTTGGAGATAATATAAGATGCCAAACAATAAGACCTCCCTCTTTAACTCTGCCCATGCTGAGGTAGGTAATTAGACAACTCCTGATTTGAGCCACAAAGACAAGAACAGAAAGAGAAATCCACAGGAAGGGATGCCTCAGTCTGAATCTCCAATTTACTTTGGGAAGTCTGGAATACTTTTCATTTTTATGCCTCCAGGTTTGTGCAGAAAGTCTAATCTGCATTCCTTTATGGAGATGACATTGTGTTGGTCTCCATTCCTTTCACAGATCCTCGCTGCAGGGCTACCTCCTCACTCTTGCTGTGCAGTGCTTACTGCAATTTATTCCCAAAGGACCTTTATTATTAAATACCATCTCCCACTTTCACTTTCCTTTATTCTTTACTTTCAGTTTCCCTGACCTATTTCCCCCATTCTTGCATCCTCCCTAAATTTCTCACACATTTTTGCCTCTCCTCTACCTCCCAGACTAGAGTTTGGCAGCACATTAGCAGCACACTGAGGCCAATGGGAGAGTGCCCTTTGGTTTCAAGGGGCTTTGGATTACCAACTAAGTTTCCATGACCACTTGTCCTCTCTATTGTAAATCTCCACATGACTATCATGCTACGGAAAGCGTCACAGCAGAGGAGCTGGGTAGTTCCACGGGCTAGTAGTGGATGGCTGTAACCACATATTAATCTGCCAGTCAGAGAAGGGAAACCCTTGGGCAAAACTTGCACAAAATAAGCCCCATTATTCAGACTGTGCAAAGGGGAGGAAAAACAGAAGAATTTTGCATTCTGCACTGACATACCAGCAAAGAGTGCTGGCACAGAATAACAATACGTAATAATAACAGTAATAATATTTGTACATAATTTATCATTATACACTACAAACTCAGCTCAAATCATGGTACCATGCTATTCTCTTCCAGCTCCATATCCTCCTCTTGCTATACTCTCTTTATTGGCTTACATGTACTGTGGAAATTAGTTTTATTCTAATTCGGAGCCTTTGAGGAAAGGCTGAAAACGCATGTACTAGTCCATAGTCATTAAAAAACTCAAATGACAGTATTTCATCCTGCTTTTGAGGCTAAAATATTAGGCTTTGAAACACGAATCACACAGCTTAGTTGAGTCTGTGAAGAAGCTTAGGATCACAGCTTTAGTTAAAAATAAGCTATAATACATAAAGCTGAGGAAAAGAGAACATAGAGAATAGCTCAGAAACTCAAGTACATCTACTGAGCAGCTCTGAGTTTGTGTATACTGTGCTGCTCAGCGTTTAACCCAGATACTGTTGGGCTTCACCAGAGGTGAAGGCAGAGAACCAGGGATAGTTTAGGAGGTGGCACGTAAAGGAAGCAATGTGTAGTAAGTCCTAAAGAGTTAACAGTTTGCAATGTCTTTCAGTCTGCAGAAGAACAAAAGATATATTGTTTCGCACTCCCTCACTCCTATTGCTTTTTTCCTCCTTTTTTTTTTGCTTTCTTTCCCTTTCTTTTTCCCTTGGCCTTGTAAATCTCATATTGGCAAGCAAGAATGAATGTTATAAAACATCTTCTGAGAGGTCCATACTGCAATAGCCCTTGTACTGTACTAAGTTGCCAGTTGCCCCGAATCTTCTGTAGTTTAAATGCAATCCAAAAACGAACCCCACAAGGACACTGCATTATGTATAGAGAAGGGACAAAAAAAGATGGAAAAGCCATCTTGAATCTTAGCTTAGGAAACTGTGCAGTCAACCCATCATCTCACAGGACCATGTCTCTGCTCTGCTCCAGGTTGATCCTGGGTTACCCATAACATGCAGAACAGTGGGGGTTGTTAGGGCACCTGGTCTCCTTTCAGGCTTGTGTTTGAACAGCTCTGTCCCTCTTTCTTGCAATCGACCCTTGCAGAAGTCATGTGGAAAGGCTATTAAGTGTCTGCACAAGGGAAGGCCATGAAGACTATGCACTCTGGAGAAGTGAATTTCTAAAGCACAGTTAATTCCCCAGAGGAAGCCCAAGGTAAAACAATAATCATCACCTTATTCCCCTCCCAGCTGTCAGAGCACAGGTTCCTGATTACTGGGCTGGCTGCAGGGAGAGGAGGTTATGCTGCTGCTTAGACCTCCTTCTCAGCCAGTGCCACTCAGCTCCTCATCAGAACAGCATGAAGCCACCTGATTCTAGGGCTGCATTTAAAAATAGTATCCATTTCTCTTTTTCGCTTTTTAAAGCAAACTTCTCTGATATACATTGATATTTATAGCTTAGAACTAGGCAGCGCAATTGTAATTTAGGGAGAATACCTGAGGTGCAATACTGATCATTTCTGCAACAGGCAGCCCATTGTTCGTAAAATAGGTACCATAAAAGTGGTGGCAAAAGAAGAAAGTAAGTATCCAGCTTGCTGATCTTAACTCCATTTGCACTCCTCTGCTCTGAGTGAGGTCCTACAGGGAGAAGGGGCTTAAAGGCACAGTCCTCAGATAATAGCACTCTCAGAATGGTTAATTATAGCACAAAGCCCTAAGAAACTTAAGTGGATTTTGCATGGCTTTATGGAAAGTGGAAACTATCCTCTTTACCAATTGCCAAACCACACACACATTACTGCATAGAAGCTAGAGTTTCGGAACTTTTGCAAAACCAGGTTACACATCAATTTCATTATTTTACTTGCTATGTGAAAGTGTGAAACAAAAAGCTCTTGGAAAACATGACCATGTCCAACACATATCACAGACACCTGGTATGGTCACTGTAAACTTTTTTCTTGATGCTTGGTCATACCAGGTTTTGAATATTCACACTAGAAAGGGAAACAGAACTTCTGTGAAAAGCTTTCCAGTTGCCCTTCTCGAGGGAAAACCTTCCTCAATCATGCGTGCAAACATACTCCCAAGTGAAACAGGAGGGAAAATGACTATCTTGACATATACCCTCATATTTGTGCCCTTGCCAACCACTAAGGTTATGCCTGTGGTCTGTCATCCAAAGGGGTGACCACAGAGGAGACTATGAGCTGGAGTGGTATTTGCATCTTGTTCCTCCTTTTTAGAGGTAAGTAGGAGACATGGTGAAAATTAAGGTTCTGAATATTATGGTTTCAAGATTTACAGTGGAATGAAAGAGAGGGAAAAGAAGGCCAGAAAACTAATAGGTAGAGACATAGTTTATGGAGAGCCAAGATGTTTTTTGGGAGGTCAGTGCTGCTGAATAAACCATGCAGCCTTCATTAATGATCTGCTAAAGCTATTAAAGAGTTATGCTGCTGTCATCCAAAAGATGTTACCAGAGATCTTAGATAAGTGGATAGCATTTGTATGGATGGATGGGGAAAAAGTGGTGAAGAAACTAAAATCACTGTGCTGCAAAGAATTACATGTGCTTATCTTCATAAAATATAAGTAATCCCACTCAAATTGTTTAATCAAAAGGGCTACTCAGTGAATAAAGCTAATAAAGACCATTGCTTAGGTGTGACAGGGCATCAGAAGAGGTCTCTGGTTGAGAGGGAACCAGCAGAGAGTGCAGAAGCTAAGCCACAAAATCTAGCATTTAAGGTATATGAGGTTCACAGAAAGGCTGGAATCAAGATCATTAGCAGACTGTGGTTTGTTAACTAGACAGGATTCTTATAGCTTCCAAAATAGACACAGGTTACTGTATATGTAAATAGAACAGTTATTTTGGTTAAACAGAGCTTAACTGTTTCTGATACAGTCATTTATTTGTCAAGTCTGTTTTATGTTAATTTAATTATAAGAAAATTGAAAAGTGTGATACATAGTTAAGCCCTTAAGGCCAGTTAATCTATTTGGATTGTAACAAATATAATTTTTATTAGCTCAGCCTATTTGGATGGTAACGAGTCTAACCTTTCAGTAGACATTACAGACTCTGAATTATAGTCAATTTTATGTAAAACCAGCATTTAGTTCAATAAAAAGAAAGTTCTTTTATCTGTCATTGTGTTAAGGAATTGCTTTATTAATGAGGATGCAGTAGGCATTGTGACCATTTTCCAAAAGCAAGTTTGTCCTCCTTCCTGGATATGCTTGGAAAAGTGCTCAGATAAGTCCCAGTGACTACAGCAAATCAAGATGTGGGGATTTTTTTTTTCTTTTTCTGAAAATGCCCAGTTGGGAAAATATTGTTATTTACATGAAGAAAAAACAAAAAAACACTGCCGCCAATAAAATCTTTCCTTGCACAACTGGTAGAAAATCCAAATAAAACAGAAAACCTAACCAAATGAAATCCATCTCAAACAAAGAAACAAAACCAAACAAAGGCCTCTAAGATAAACTGTCAAACAAATGATACAAAGATTTGCAGACACTGACTTAAATTCTAGGAAAAATTGTGTCTTTGAAACAAACTCACGCATGGTTTTAGATCACTTGGCCCCATTCTCATTCAGAGTTTTCACATTGTTAATAAAATTCAAAATGCCCTACAAAAGTTGCAGTTCTTCTTGCACTACCATTGTGTGACACCTGACTGCTTAGTAGAAGTGGAAACGATGTTTTCTCTATATTTCAGAACACTTCCTAAAATGCAGATTCCTTAACAACCAACACATTTTAAGGATGATATAAGTGCAAGAATTACTTGAGGGTGAAACAGTAAAAATTAGTGTGCAGAAGTGATCTTATGTTTGAGCAGTTCTAATTCTGATACCCATATTTTTAATGGGATAGTTAATTTTAAAAATGGATGGCCAAGAAGGCACAAATTGTAGAAGAATAGCCCTAATGTGAAAATGGCTTCTGAGGGATTCCTTCTCGGGCTGTGGAAGCTGTGTTTGTAGCTAAAAGTGATGGACTTGGGGGCTGTGTGTGTGTGTGTGTGTGTGTGTGTGTGTGTGTTTAAGAGGCAGGAAAAGAAGAAGGTGAAAATTATATTAAGATACTATAGATAAGTGCTGGAAAGGGTGTGGGGGGTCAAATGTCAACAGCAGTGGAGAAGGAAAAGTTTAAATCTTACAGATAACACATTTCCATCATTTATTGTCTTCTCAATAGCAGATTGGAAGGGCTGCAGGCTCATTTCCAAATGCGCATATGACTTGCGTGCTGCTCCACATAACCAATGCCCTCTAGCCCTATAGCTTCCTGGGGAAATAAAAAGCAGAAGAAGCCACTGATACCTCTCCCCACACTTCATGAAGATATCTCTGCAAAGCACTGACTTTCCTTGACTCTTTTATTTTTAAACAAGCTGCAAGATCTGCTCAGGGTACTGCTTTGTGAAAAACTTACATTGTTGAAGAAAAGATTATAGCACAGTAGCAGACAATTTCTATCTGTGAATGGATGTACTTATTTTTTCAGCTCTGCTCAGTACTTTTAGATTAGGTTTGGGCTTTTGGTTTGGGAACATGACCTTTTCCTGACAAACTGCAGAGCTTTGCAGTGAGACATTATTGCTTGGAACTTCGGAGGAGGCACCTCTGCTCCTCCTTTCCTTTTTTATTACATTACTTGTAGTAATGTAGCACAGCTTTGTTTTGTTTTCATTTTTTAATTTTATCAAAGTCATAAATAATGAGCCAAATATGAAGTGTCTTAACAAAATATATATCTCCAACCAACATGACACTATCACAAGTTTCTTACTCTGCTCTCCATAAAGCCTGAAGAGAAATTTCCATGAAAGAATCAATACTATAAGCTCACATCCTACCTTACCATGAGCAACTGTCTTATGTAAAGCAAAATTTACACATTTCTTCAAGCTATATAATGTCTTCCTTCATCCTAATGCACATATACAGTGACTGCAATGTATTCAATACAGCTCTGCCACCATTAATTCCCCATACTACCATTAATTCTCCATACAAGCACTTATACTACCAATATTTTCACAAGCCAATATTTAGCTATTCAAATTTTCACAGGCTTTTATTTCCTTGGTATCAATCCCATTGAACATGGAACATCTCCATTGTGGGGAGATTTTAGTTGTGCCATTAATAGCCAAGAAATCATTTAGCAAAGTAATTGTGCTGAAGCGGACAATTTATAATCCAAATTTTATCTATAAAACCAAATGATTACCTTGGGGTACGGAAAGTTAATTCATGGTCGTATGTTCTGTGGCAGGTTACCTCCATGTCAGTTGGAAGGTACAGAACGAATTACCTCCCTGCCTACACTTCAGCATATTTGTATGTGCTGGGACTCAATAGGTTCTTCACAATGTTATGAAATGAACTATTTTTGCTACTCAAGGCAACCATAAAATCCAAGATCTGAGACCACTGTTTGTCACTGAGTGCCAGTGTGGCACTTAAGCTCTCTATGCAGGCAGGATTTATAGTTCTGTATTACAGCTCTGAGCTTCCAAATCTACCTGGTCTCTCTCCTCTGTATGATTTCTGTTCAATAAACCACGCTGTTTGACTGTCTGCTGTGGGGGTGGGATGCACGAGTGGTATTATTTGCTGTTCATCTCAGAAACTCAGCTGGTACAGACTTCCTAATTAACATGTTCACAAAAGCTGGCTGCAGACATGTCTGAGAATTACGGGTAGCTGATAGACATTCACGCAAGAGAAAGCAGCTATGAAAAGAATATTGACTAATATTCATGCACGTTTAGGTGCAGGCAAGTCGATTTCTTCATTAATAAACCTTGTTTATTAACACAGAGGCCATCTTGAAAGAATTTGCTGTGAAACCACAACCTGAAACTTTTCCTTGGATTTGGTTCTATATCTTTTTCCCTCAGGACATGCCCACCCAAACCTTACTACTCTCTCTATCATGATTTCTCTTTATTTCTCTTATATCCGAGTGGAATAATGAGCTCCCTTTGTTACTGACTCAGCAAAATGCCCAGTTTCCACTTTCCCAGCTGGGTCAACACCTGCCAGCAGGGTGAGGAATCTCAGGCAAACACCACTAGAGTTAAGAAGAAACACAGTTGTGGTTGCAATGTTTGAAAAAAAGCATATACTTTGGCTCGGAGGTAGGCTTCCCACACAGAAAACTCCTCTTTTTTGGTCATATCTGAAAGCCATCACAACACTTGAATGCTAAGATAAGAGGCAGTAAAAAGGACAATAAATTATATAAATATTGTGATTATTTTGTGACTTTGTATGTAATTTAGATTTCTGAAGGAGAAATCGCAGACTTTTTTATATCCAGAGGCACTCGCGCTCATTAAATAAGTCCCTCAGATCCCTTGGTTGTAACACCTGGAATAAAGAATGAAGGACAGACTGGTCTCTTTCTAGGAATTGAGGAAGGTCTGGTGGATACTGCAGGTTGTATAGGGTTTCCTTGGCAGTATGTGTTGTGCAGTCATCATGGTGTAATATAGTTCATCATTTCAAATGGAGAATTTCAGACCACCAGTGGTATATTGTGGAATTACAGCAAGGAAAACGTTCTCCTTTACTGAGACTGATATGGCAGATCCTGCTAGAAGATAGCATGTGATAATATATGAGCCTTGTCTACCAGCACATTGAATAAAAGCCTCATGATTGTCATTGTAGTAACAAAAATCTTGTGTCTAAATCTGTGAAAGAGGGCTTGATGACAAGAGGAAAGCTCCCAGTCATCTCAGGTTTGAGAGATGGTGTGATAGCCCACTGTATGATAGACATAGGAATGCTGGGACCCTGTGTACCTGCTCTTGGCATCTGAAGGAGTATTTGGAGGCATTCAATGGAAAACAAACCAAAATTGAACCTCAGACTGGGAGGGCAGGTAGTTATCTGAGCTCAGGAACTCTTGGTTCTAGTTCTTTAGATATTTTCTGAGAAGATAAGGGTGATAGACCAACTGAGTCAAATAGCCAGCTACAAAACTCTGGTGAGCTTGCTCAGGCAATAGAGTTGATGCTAAATAGGTATTTGATGAATGCTGCAAAGATTTATTCAGTTCCACAGCCAAGTGGAACAATTTCAGATGCATGTTATGGAACTTCAAACTATCCTCATGGATTATGCCAGTGTCCTACTGCTGTGGCAGACTTCTCCAGTCATGATGGCTGTGTGGCTTGGCCAGATGACTGTGTGAACTATAACCCTTTCTAGCCCCAGAAATCTATCCCTGTCAGATACTGATCTCTTCTTGAAATAGGCTAGGGCTTTTAAAATTGCCATAGTCAGAAGAACTCCATGTTATTTAGCATTTCTGGAGGTGAGACAACTGTTCTCAGCAGGGACGGGCAGCTGCTCTGCTCCCATGTGATGACTCTTCGAAATGGAAAAAGTAAAGACTCCCAAAAGATGAACGCAGCAGCCAAGGTGGTTCTCAATGAAGCAGAGAAGTTATGTGAGGCACTCATGGAAGGACCAGAAACAAACCAAAGAACATTACTGAGGCCCAGGGGATTATATGAGGGTGAGTTCTAGTACCTGGAATATAAAATTAAAGGAGTGAAATACATCAAGGATTTTGTGCATGTCCTTCTTTCGGGAGTTTAGTGTTGATGTAGTTGAAATTCTACTCTGAAACTGAAATTTTTTGAAGATTCAGCTGTTTGGAAGCCGTTATGAAATTTGTTTGACCCTATCTTTAAGACAGCTTATGATGTTCCTTCCATAAAAAAAATACAAATGAAACAGAGATCTACTTCAATACAATAGTTATGAGGAACTATATAAGGCATATGGTGGGGAGATATTGAGGGCTTGTGCCAGTCACTTGAAGAAGAATGAGAACACCCAACAACAAAGCATAGGAAACAGTAATTTAGAGGGGGATCAGAATATAATACTGGAAGAGTTGAGTGAACTAGAAAAGAGGGATGAGGTATAATTTTACAAATTGCAGAGTCATGTACTTCAGGGTTAATGAAAAGAATCTCTGTTACAGGCTGAACAATTAATCATTTTTAAATGACAGAAGAGGGGAACACCTGGGATATATCACTTCATCACAGTGATCCTGTGAACTTCAGATTGATTTGGCTGTGAAAAGTACAAACCTAATCACCAAATCACCAAATCACCAAATCACCAAATATGTCATGTGGGGCATTTTTGGACTGAGAACTATTAATGCTTCTATACAGTTGAGACTTCATGTGAAAAAATGCGTACAGTTTGATTCGCTTGTGTCCAGCAAAGATGAAAATACTTGGATGTTCAGAGGAACAGAAACCATACTTTTGACAGGAGACCAGCAGAGGTTTAGCTTTACAAAGCAAAGGCTAATAGAAACATGCTTTTTTTTTAATAAATAAAGTTCAATATAAGCTTAAATGCATAGAGGGAAAATGCAACTTAAGAAATGCTACAAGAAGAAAATTGTATAGGATGGCCATGAATACACTAAGGCTTCAAAATGAGAAGGCAGTTTTTAATAGCCAGGAAGAGAAGCAAGTGGAGGGAGAGGCTTAGATGCTTATGATTCCCTAGGATGGAGGCATGTTCCTCATTCAAAACTAGTGTGGCATTGCATTTTGCCATGAAGTCTATTATGCACCTTGTGAATTAGAGAGTTGTTTAAAATATGTATATATATAGTGAAACTAAAAGCTCTTTTGGAAGAATATAAAATAATTTGAAAGAATGTCTAAATGATAAGTCAATTTTCAAAATGGGTCTATGTTTTTCATAACGAAGAGTTCAAACCTACACTTCAAGTGCAAAGCTATACTAGGTAGGTAACAACAAAAAAATGCTGAGCTACAAACAGTGTCTATAGAAGAGAAAGGAAACTCTTAAAATATGTCACCAGCATTTTAACCTAGTGTGGAAATTTTGAATGAGGTTCATCTATGTGTGCAAATTGAAACTGGCAAAAACAGGAAAACATAGTTAACCACAGGTTCTAATGTACGTTTAGATACATATGTGTTTGAATACTTATGGAAAAAAAAAAATAGAATAAAAACTCCAGGTATGTACACACCTGCATATTTAAACTGTGATTGCTTGACACAGGATATGGTATTTCCTTTCAGCTGTACCACATAAGCTAAACAATGAAGAATACTAATAATGAAATAAACAGCAGATACAGTATAAAGTAGATTTTTCTTTTTGGGACCCTCATTTATAGTAGATAATTTGCAATTAATACTTTATGAAAATTGCCTGTTTTGTATGCATGAGCAGACAAAAAGCTTCCTAAGAGCATCATTGTTTCCTTAACGAAAGATACAATGCCAGTGACATTATCGGTATTATACACTTGAACCATAGTTGGTGGAGACGACATCTTCTATAGTGTGCTGTCATGCATTTAGGACTAAATCTTATTGCAGCAAGTGGATGTTTTGCCACTGAATTCAAAAGGATACAGATTTGGCCCTCATTACTTGCCTCCATTTCTCCATCTAATTAAAGCATTTGAATGCTGACAGGTCACTGGAATGAATGGCCAATTAATTACTGATTTGTTCATCATAGCCACAGTCTGAATGCTATGAGTTTATACTGTAGACTCAAAATGATTCCTCCTTGGATTTGAGCTGTGCTCTAAATAATCAGACATTTTTGCATGGCACAAAAGAAAAGCCCAAATACATGAATTTTAAAAAGTATGTTAAATTTGTACATTCAGTATGTATTGGGGATATCAGAGGAGCTTTTCTCTTTGCATATGCCACATACGTAGAAATGTTAAATACAAAGAACATACTGTATGGTGCGTTGACTTTTCTGCTAGTTAAATTAACAAATATGCAAATTATAAAGGATGTCAGAGCACTAAAGAAACATCTGGTAACCAAAGTAAAAAGTAATGATAATGATGATAAATAAGGAAAGACAAAAGTAAGTATTGTTTGAGGTGAATTGTCACCCAGCTGTGCATTACTGTAAAGGAGTTATGAATGAAGGCTACCCTATTAGCTGACAATCTCAAACAGGTTCAGAAAGCAATTTTTAAGTGTTGAAAGGCATTCTTGTGACAATGTGTCTTCTTCATCTCTGTTATTTGGAAGCCCTTTATGAACACACCCTCTCATCAAGAGAGCAGGGTGCTGGAAGGAAAATCGATTTTGTGAAGGATTTCAGCATTTTGAAATGTGGCTTTGTTGCTATTAGGAACCACTGCCAGAAAACAAACCAACAAGGAGATTCTTTGCAAAGCAACTCTTGCCCCAAGGCTGTCCTCCTAGAGGTCTCCTTAACAGAATGAACAGGAAAGCTCTGAGGTCCCTGAAGCAATCATCTGCCTGAAGAGCTGCCCCATATCACAAACTATGAGCAGCCAACATCTCCCATCAGCTGGGCAGTTGACCTTGCAGGTGAGAAGAGGGACAGCAAGGGTCCCCTGGAATCATTCCAGCCACCTCTTGTCTTGGGGTTTCACTGACTTAAATGCAGTTCAACGTATACACTACCCAGGGTAGCAGAAATAATACTTCAGCTGGCACCATGACAGGCACAGCTTACAATCACTTAGGAACTTCATTTGCAGATTTATGGTGAATCAATGTCAAGATGCCTTTAGGTATTTATACATTGTGATTGTGTTGTCCTTATTACACAATGTCAAGACGTTGACTACTGTGAGCAATAGGTGGGTGAATGCAACACTGACCTTGGTACTTGTTCTACAGATTGGAAGTGAACAATCACCATTTAGAAGCAGAAATTGGATAAATGTAGCTGAATGATTATAACACTCCAACTTTCTCATTTTAGCATTAACTTTAACTTCAGCATCAATAGCAAAACATTCTTTGTGTCTTAGTGACTCACAAGCTATAACAATACAACAAGTTAACCTCCAATAACCGTGTATTATGTATGGATGTGCATAGTGTCACCTTCCCATCTCCTCCTCTCATGTCCTTTCAAGGAAGTTTGATTATCTTTTAGTGAAACCTTGCTCTGGAATAAAAGCTGTCAGAACTTTCTCTCAGGCAGCTTGGGTGATCAGTCTCTGCATGTAAAAACATGGCAACCATTTGGGCATCATTCAAAATACCTTCCCTGTTTTTTTTCACTCTTCTTAATATCCATCACCTTATGCATGGTCCTTCTAATCAGATTCCCTGTGGTTCTATCATTTACGGTCAGTATGAAGGTAATGCTAGCTCATCTCCAGCAATCCCTGACAATTAAATCTTCTATCTTGTGTGATAAATGGCCTCATTTTTCTTCCTTATGTCCCAAGGAACAATATATAGTGCCTAATATGTTTCTTGCAGAAATGGTTTGGAGTTGTTTGCAGTCCTCCAAAAGATCTAAGAACAACATTTAATACATGTCTTAAAATAAAATGCAAAATATTACCTTTTCCACATTGAAGAGGACAAATGAAATTAAGTACGTGATGTACACAGTGAAAATTTCTTTCAGCCATGTTCATTCATTGTCTAAATAGTGTTTGAGGGCTGTGAGAACTCAACTACTTTATAGTTATGACTAACAGCTGAGTAATAAAAACATCCTGAGCTGGAGTGAAATGTAGGCAGATTGACCCTTGGTATTCTTGCAGCTTTTATAGCATGTATATATATTTTTCTCTCTTTTCACACTACTTCTGACACTAAGAAACAAAGCAAGCATCAAATTTAATCACAGATCAGAGACTTCAACCATTATGTAGGCACAGTTTCATTATGCAAATTTGTCTAAATCAAAACCCTAGCACTTCTGTGACTCCTAGTTCCCTGGTATTTCTGAAATGGTTCAGCATGGACAAAGCACGCAGATGGACAAAGAGTGATTTCCCATGGTTGTACAAGTTACTAACAGCTGATATGGATTCTAGAAATGGTAGACCTTGATATTACTCTGGTGTCCTCAAAGCATTTATGTCCTTTATGAGATACTTTTTCTTTCTTCTCCAGGCACAAGCAATACAGTTCCCTCTAGATAGTAAAAGTGTTGCAGGTCAGATATAAAACACAAATGCAGATTTCAGAGTACCTTTCTTCAGACAAGAGCTTTAGCAGTTTCTCTGTTCATGAACACTTGATGAGGTCTGGATAGTGGTAGATCATGACTATAGTATTGTCCTGGTTTTGTTAAAAAACAAGTTTCTCTTTTAGTGAATTTGCCTGTCAGCTAAAGCCTTCATATTAGCTGCATTTTCCTGGAAAACCAGATACACGGTTTGGTAAACATAGCAATGGAATGCGAAGTTATGATAACAATGCACATCTCATGAGAGGGGCAATGAGAAAACAAGTGACCAAGGAACTGACCAACTGTGTATAACATTCCATTCACATGAATACTTCATATAAAAGTGGGAGATCATGAGGATCTCATCCATTTTTTGCTTATGGCTGACATTAGGAGAGGACCTTGTTAGTCATCCCTGCGAACTGAGGCCTAGTGACAGACTGAATCCAGCTCTGGTTGGCTGCAGAGTCCAACCTAGGACTTCGGGTGCCAGCTCTGCAGTTGCTGGGACTTTCAAGATTGGCTTTGTATATTTTGTATTATTTTCTCTATTCTTATCAGTAGCATTAATAAAACATTTTTAATTTTCCCAACTTTCTTCTCTCTGTCCTTCTTTCCCTCCCAATTGCCTGTCCTTAGTGGGAAGGGGGGAGAGGGAGAAGCTGAGGGGGGAAGCTGGGGGGAGAGAGTAGGTTAACAATATATCTGCCATGGTTTTATTGTCACCCCGCAATCAAACCCTCAGCAGATAATAATAATTACCACACTTGAGTATAATAGCAGTTTTATCTTAAGTCTTTCTAAATAAAGATTTTTTTTTTCAACTGTGAAAATATGGATTGGATGAGTGACATATACTTGCTTTCTATCTTTGCCCAAAAGTCATAGTGAATATAGGACATTTAAAATTTAAAATGCTTAATATGCTCTAAAATCATTCTTCCTTCTTGCTCAACCCAGCTTTAGAAGAACAAGTGTCTAAGTACTAGGGAAGACTTTTAAAACAGAACTGCAAAAAAACCCTTATAAAAATAAACAAAAAAATCCTCGTTTTGCCTCATTTCCCGAACTGTTTTACAGACACAGTAAATTCAGAAACTTTGGAAATGTTTCAGCTGCTTTTCCCAAATGTTGAGGTACTTATCCAAATTTTTTGGTTTGTTCATGTTAAATGTGAAACAGACATTTCCTCTAACTCCATTTACAAATCTGTAATCACTCTCTATTATTTGTTAATACTGTAACCACTTCTTTATTATACCCGGAGCAGTAGAGTAGTCTGTGTCTAAGTACATGTAAGTATTACTGTTACAAAAGTACAATTTAGGTCACTTAGAATATTCCAAAAACGCTCAGTATTTTTTTTATAGTTAAGGAACAGCAGTAGTGAAAACATTTTATGATCCATAAAGAACAGGAGTATAGAAAATATTATTATGTATCTATATAAATCAGTGATACAGCTTCAAATTAACACTGTATTCAGTGTCAGGAATTCTGGCTTTAAGGAAAACCAGAAGGAAAATTAAAATAATCAGGTAATAAAGAATGTGAAGAGGTATAGTACATACAGATCATATTTACCTTGTAGAAGAGGGACCATCTAAAAAGTACACAAAGTAATGAGGGGTATACTTGGGACAGGAAACTTCTATTTACCCTGTTTGATCGTAGCACAAGGAAGAAGAACATATTCAATGAAACTTAAAAATGGCAATGCCAGGCTGTTAAAAAGGTCTTATTTTCAACACAAGGTACTATTAATTTAGGAACCTGGTTGTCACGAGGTATTACCAAAAAGTTCAGAATAGAAGTTCTATGTATTGAAAATTATGAAAAGGGTCATGGAAATGAACTGAGCTCCCTAAGCATCACATAAAACACTTCTTGGCAAATGGACATTAAAAGGAAATATTTGTCTCAGGAAGGATTTTCCCATATTTTCTCGTTAAAGGCAGTATTCCTGTAGCTTCTTTAAAGTCAGCTACTAAAACCAATAGATGAAAATATTTTTTTTATTTTTCCTCAGTAGGATAATTCCTGTGAAACTTTATTTCCTTAGTGTATTAAATATTTCCAACATTGGTGGATTTTACTCAAAAGCTGACCAAATTGAAGCAACATTTGCTCATTAAAATATGATAAAAATTGACTCAGCTTTCATGAAATGAGAACGGGAAAAATAAGTTTTCTTCTTGGAAACAACTGCCATATTATTTACCAGTTCTAAAGCAAGGGAAGAAAACTGGAAGTGGATGGAAACTGATTGGTTTCATTGACTTGTATTTGCTTTAAAACAGCACTTTTTGATTCAGCTCTGTACCCTTCAAACAAGAGTTTATCAAATATCACATACCACTCTCCCCCCAAAAAGGCTGTATCTATGCAAAATTGACTCCAGCAGGAGTCCATGCTTTTTTCTAAACTTTTGAGTATGAATTCTGGTGAGCTAGTGAATATTTACAGGTAGCAGAGAAGTAATGGAGGATAGAGAGAAATTCAGATTTCTATTCGCTGCTGACTTTGTAGACTGTTATTTCTCAAATGTGACATTTTTCTGTTGGAGTTGTAATTATTAATGTAAAGTAATTTAAACATACTTAGAAGTACAACCATTTGACCATTCACATATTACGTATATACCTATACAGAACGAGCTCACAGGACAGAGTAAGACATGGAAGGCAATCTGATTAGCTTGAAGTCTATATGCTAAAATGTTGAAAGGACACAAGATGCAGTTTTCTTCCTGACAAACTGGGCAGTACTTTCAGAAATTATTTACTTTTGTTTTTGTCCTGTTGATATTACTCTGATAATTACAGATTTTTCTATCATATTTGCAGAAATGATTGAAAAGTCTCTGATTTCACAGGATCCTGGAATCAAAATAATTGAGGTTGGGACAGAGGTTACAATCTTATACACATAACAAGAAAGCAGTATTCCCCAAATTTCCAAGACAGGCCCAGTTTTCTCACTGGGAAATGAGTGGGGGCTGTCATGAAAATACCCTAATAACAATATAATTGGAAATTCAGCTCCACCTCTACTTCTCCCGAATATTACAAATACACAGAAAAATGACAAATGAAAAAATTAAATGGGATCTACTTGATTCTTAAGGTCATCTGGATTTTCATAAACAGCTTTTTTTTTGCATGTATAGTCTTAGGAAAAAAAACTTTTGCATCCACTGACATTCTAGTTGAAGTTGGAGCAAATCAATATTATTTTGAGACCATATTTTTTTTTCTGTCTAATTTCTTCACTTCTCAGCAGGTGAAGCCTACTGCCTGTTAGAGGCTTACAGTGTTCAGCATCCATTCTGATGCAAACTGAAAAAGGCAAGTCTCTTGCTGGCTGGGGACAATGAAGTCATTAATCAAAATCACTCTCCATCTCTACTGATGATGGAAAAAGGAAAAGTCTGTCTACTATCAGGGTGCAAAACTAAACTAGAGTCATTGGGCTATGGCTTCAGAAAAGGAGGTCATATGGAAAAAGTTCTAGGGAAAATGACAGGAAGGGAAGCACCCCTCTGAAACTCAGGATCCTGGGGCCGACCTTCACATTTCATGGTAATTTAAAGTAGCTTCAAAGCTACCTTGAGATATTGCTGGTTTTTAAAAGCCACAAGAAGCCCTTCCAATGGTAGGCAATACCTGAGGCACAGAAACTTGCAGAATGTTCCTCTCCAGTGGTCATACCATCCAAATATCTTTGAAGTGGAACTTGCAGTGAGGGAAGGGAAAAAGCCATTACTACGGGATTTCTGTACATCAGAGAAATCCTCAAAGAGATGCCTAAGCTGACTTGAAGGCTGCTTTGTGCCGCTACTGTTGCACAGAACAGGATGAATTTCCCCACAGATCTGTCTTATAAATATTCTGAGGAGATAATCTTGAATTCTTCAAAATGTTTTAACATGGAAATATCCTAAAAGGTATGTGAAATTCTACACACATGTTATTGGTCTAGTCTTATCAGTCTAGGACCAGTCAATGGGATCTTGCAGCTGAATATCTTGAAAAATGTCATTGAGACTGACAGCTAGTGGTCAATAACCAGTAACTGAGATTGTCTGGAGAATGTCTCTAACCATAGCAGGAATAATCTCTATGGAAACGGAATAGGAAAGGAATAAAACTAATAAAGAGGTTTAAACGCATTACCCCTTCTTTCCAAGCCACCTCTCTGACTTAAAACAATCTCCTTACAGGTTTTTATGTAAGTCAAAACACTGATTTGTCTAGGTGGGTTTTTTTGTCATGTTTTCTATCTTCTGGTCAGTTGTAAATAGGTGACCTAGAGTAATACACAGTTTGCTGGATAGCCTCACCAATTTCTGCAGAACTTAAGATTTCTTTCATTAAATGAACAAACCAACAATTCCTTTCTAATCTCCAGAAAGCAAAGTCTTCCAAAAAACCTGTGGATTGGCAGACTACTGAGAAGTTATTTCACCACAGTGCTAGCTCTGAAGTATGATGACAGTTTTAATGCCAACACTGTGAAATATTTCAGGTCTCATTCCTTTAATGGGTGCTTGGGTAGGAGGTGAAATGACCAAAATATATGAACTCTTTTACAGTATTACTGGAAGGAGGCCCTATCCATACTTTTCAGACTATATCCTGATTCATGTATAAATGGTTAATTCATAAAGTGATATATGTCTTATCAAACAACAAAATAACATGCTCAGTTTGACAAGGCCAAAGAAAAAAAAAATTGACAAATATGTACATGAAACCAGGAGTATTCTCCAAAAGGGCAGTAAATTCTCACTGGATTACTCCATAGCGAAGCCATACCAAAACAAAAACAATGCATCAAACCCAGTTTTGGGGACAAGTTCTGAAATACACTGATCTCACTGAAGCCACTGGGATATGCAAAGGCCCATCACCTCTTAAGATCTGGCCTTGAATTTCGAATCAAGTCTTTCATTTTACTTGCAAGTGCTAATGCCGAAAACACAAACAAAAAGGAAAACGATGTTTCAGTCCCTGAGGCTTTTCTGAAAGAGATTACCTCAGGCTTGACACTTTTATCCTTGGGATAGGATACCAGGACCCATAAGAAAAGTTAATTCTGATCCAAAATAGTTGATAAATTGAAAATGTAAATCGTGAACACAATAGTTTAGGTGATTATTAGTGAAACTTCTGAAAATAGCTAAGTCAAGCAAAGAGGTAATGTGGCTAAATGGTCATGCCTCCTCTGTGTCCTTTAGGTCAGGACTTTAATATATGGTTTAAGGATCACAGCAAAGGATTTAAGTGGCTGAAAATGCACATTGCTTTAAACTGTACCTGTCTTAATCTGCAGTTTTTGATTTTTTGATTCATCAATCATTTGACCTTTTTTGAAATATATGAGCTGTATCATTCTTATGTTTTCCCATGGCTAGTCTGCATTTGGTTTCTGATTTTTTGTTTCCTGCAGATGTACTTTCTTACATAGGCTATCTTCTTTGAATAAAAGAGCATTTAAGAAGATATGGGAAACTGATATTAAATAACATGGCTATTGATTTTGTATAATATACAAATGCTTGCCCAAATTAATCAGGATAGTAAAAACAAAGTTCAGCTGTGAAGAACTGCAGAAGGATCCTACAAGACTGAGTGATAATACTGCAGATGAATTTCAGAGCAAAAGAATTAGAAGTGACACACTCGGGATTAACCAAACAGAACTTTATACATGTAGTGTCAAGTGTTGAACTGGCTATTACTATCCAGCAATGAGATCTTGGAGTTATGATAGTGAAAATGTCAGCTCAGCATGAAGTTGTGATCAAAAAAAGAAACAATGTTAGGATCTCTGAGGAGAGCTGTAGCGAAACAGTCCAGGGCTCAAGATTATGCAGCTAGGTAATTCTATGGTGCACCTGCATTTTGAATAGAATCTTTCTGATCCCTCCACCTCAACAAGGAAGTAGCAAAGCTGTAAAAGATTCGGAGAAAGGTGGTAAGAATTACCAAAGTCATGGAACAGCTTCTACTTGAGGCATGATTAATTAGCCTGGCATTCTTCAGCCCGGAAAAGAATTACCCTGGTTGGGGGATACTACAGCAGTTGATAAAATAATGAATGACAGAGAGTGAGAAACTACGGGGTCATCCTTCATTGTGTTTTCAAGTACAAGAACTGGGAGGCATTAAATGAAAGAAGCAGATGGAAGTTTCACAATGGTCAAATTAGATGGTTCTTTGGGCTGTACACAATTAATGTATGAAACTTGTTGCGAGATTCCTGCATTCCAGAAGTTTTACGTGGGTTTTATAAACAACAGCAACATGCATAGAAGATAAATCCATAACAGATTATCAAACAGAATAATCTCATCTTTGAGCTACAAACTGTTGGAGATTGCAAAGGTATTCTTGGGATTTGTCAGTCTAAGCACTGTGCTAATATCTATCCCTGGTTGCCATGACCTTTGTGAAGGATATCAAGTGTATTAGGACAGATGGCTTTTGGTTGGACACAGCAGAGACACGCTAACATTTTAAGAGCTGATGTATGAATGTAAATGATAATAGAAAAATATTTTGACAGGTTTTTAGAGCTGTGTTTTTAACATCATTTGCACTAAAACTTTCTAGGTATGCTGCTAATGATCCTTTGACAGTAAGGTTAAATGACCAACTTAGTCGTGCCTCTGCTTCCTAGCCAATTTTTGATCCACTAAAAGCCTTATCTCTCACTACCTGGTTATCAAGTTTACTTAATAACTTCTCATAGAGTGACTTTATCAAAAGCCGCCTGAAAAGCTAAACATATTGCATAAAAAAAATGCACTCTACACAGCATTTCGTTAACTAGCATAAATAAATTCAATGTTTTAGAGACGGAAGCCACCAGTAATCCATTAATTGATAAAAACTATTCTAAACAAAGATTAATATCAGGGGTTTGTTGCGATTCAAGTTCATACAGTCTTCCTTGCTTCTGATATTTTCCTCTTCTAATTTCAGCAAGGGCATCCTAGCCATCATTGTTTGCTTCCTAACACACAAGTGGAGCAGATCTTCCTTGTATTGTACCAACTTGTCTGAAAGATATGTGATTACCCTGGAGGTGTTTAAAAAGTGTTTAGATGAGGTTCTTAGGGACATGGTTTAGTGCTAGATTTAGGTTATGGTTGGACTTGATGATCCTGAGGGTATCTTCCAACCAAAATGATTCCATGATTACTCTGTGCTACACTGTGCAACTTCTGCTCCAAAACTGTGGGCTACATCATGTGAGAAGACAATACTAGTATGTTTATACAGAGCTTCAGATCTGCATGTTCATAAATTCACATGCTAGTAAACAGGCAACAATAAATCCGACCTTTCTGAGCTAGAGGTCTATAAACTTCTGTCAAAAGACAATAGGAAGCATTGTTGTAGCTGATTGCACAGCACAGAGTTGATCTTGGTTTCTTCTTTTTATAGGTGCAAAAAAATACTGAGTTGTTAGCCCACTGAGGGAGATCTGAATGTCAGGTGGGTCAATGGATTGTCGGGTGATGAAGGAGATGACCAAATGGGAAGAACTGAGGGCCAAGTATAGACAGGTGATAGTTTTGTTCTTAATTTCTGTGTACAATGTTTTGGAGCAAAACAGAAACAGGAAATAAACATACCGCTTAGTCCCTTCACCAATTTCCTTCTGACAATTCATATAAAATCATAGCAACATACTTAAAAATAAGATTTTCAGCCACAGAAAAAGCACAAAACCAGATGGAACTACATCACAATAAATAATCCCCAACACAAAAAACAGTAGCAACAACAAAAAGCCAAAACCCCCCGAAGTTCATTAGGAACAGGCTTGTTATGATGTAGACTATTAATTTGGGGATTTCATGGGACAAAAGTCAGAGCTCTGCCACTGCTATTAATCTGCCCCAGTGAGGATTGCCAACACAATTCACAGCATAAAGGGGACCAGAAGCATCCCAAGATACTCAGAAAACAATTTTTCAGCTGCAACAATAGACAGTCTGACAAAATCACCATGAAGCAGGGAAGAAACCAAGCCTTTAAATGAGAGCCATATCACTGCTAGACACTAATCGCTCTTGTACTCTTTGTAGATTGGGCCCAGGCCAAGGGGGATGGCATGGGGTTTTTGGAATAACCTATCTTTTTGACTTTGCCTTACAATATCACAGGGTTTCTCCATGGTGAGGTGGCATGACTGGGCCTGGTAGCTGAGCTGGTCATACCTGAGGTGGTCACCCTGCTTGGATGCATTTGTCCCTCACAATGTTCACACTGCTAAAGTCCCACTTCTGTGAAAAATGCAAACCAGGTTGCTCTATTGAAACGCATCAGCCTCATTAACAGGTGCATGCTGAGTGAGACATGACATGTAGCAGCTCTGTTTTCTGCCTCCTCTCCTCCAACCATTTCTGGGTTTGTCAGTGTGACAAGTAAGGAATGGGCAATGAGATGAGTCTAATATGTTCTCAAAGAGAGTGAGAAGGAGTGTGACAGCTTCCTAGTGCCCAATTGCCAAAAGCAAGGTCACATTAACAGCAATCCTGCCTTCTCCATGAGCCTGCTGGAGGTTTGCAAGCCACCAAACTTCTCCATGGAGCATATTTTATGAACCCTGTGTGCTTTCTCAGCAGGAGTGAGCAAGGCAGTGCCAGAAGCAGGGGAAGCCCCAAGGATGCTAAACAACTTTCTCTCTACCTGTGTATGGTAACTCCAGCTGTCCCTGTGCCTCAGAAAATGGGGGGAAAATGCACGTCTCAGATCAGAGCAATCCCAAAATAACTCTGCAGCTTATATCACTAAAAAGGAGGGAGTATTTAGCAAGGTTTATGCTGTATAAACCAACCAGCCCCACATAGTCTTGAGGAAGGATGGTCTACAGTGCATTAATGCACAATGCTGAAACAAAAGTGACTGAAGAAGGATAAGATTTTGGAGTCTAGGACAAGTCAGTGGGAAGATGTCTGAACTAGTGGGAATCTTCTGAGTACTTAAAAAACAAACCTTCAACAAAACTAATTTCCATGGCTGAAGTAGTTGTTCCAATCAGTTCTGAGTTTTTATTCCTGTCTTCTAATAAATGTGTGTTGCTAACTCCAGGGCTTGTATTTTTAATACTAGTATGGTAAAATTTTCCAAAACCAGGAGCTGATATGATCCAATGCACAGGTTAAAAAAAAAATAAAAAGGAAAACCAGAACAATTATCAAGACCTAGAAAGAGAATCTAATCAATTGACATTTTCTAGGGCTGGTTGACAGACTCCTAATGTTAATTCTAAGTGTTGATTTATGATTCTAGAATTTAATCTTATCATAAGATAAAATTGCAGTCACTGGAGATGAAGAAAACTTATTCATTTATTTCACTGATGGGTAAAGTTCAGCATCTAAGGACAAAAGAAAATGTACGCAAAAACTTTTTCAGTTTTTCTGGTTTAGACTCCCGTTTTTGCACTGTATCCTGTTATATTTTACATTTTTCTTGCCAATATTATTTCTCAGTTATTTTGGTTTCTTAAATGGATGTGAAAGAGAGAGTGAGAAATTGGACATATTTCAAATAATAATCCTCATGAGATATGCATTAAAAAAATGAGAAAGATCATGCCACATAGTCCTTTTTGATAAACACAATTAAGGATGAAGAAGAAAACTAACTGCCATGGGAGTGCAAAAACATGAACACATATATGAGATACTTCAGGCCCCGCTTGAGTACCTCATCAGTAGCATTGACTGGACAGAAATGTCACCTTCACTGCTTTGTCTTCTGCCCATCTGTAGAGTTCTACTAGAAGCACAACTACTAACTACCACTCCTCAGTGTTTTGTCCTTCAGTGTTTTCTTTGACAAAGGAAGAACTGACATGGCTGACACTGGTTAAACTATTCCGTCCTGATTTTTAGAGTTTTAATGTCAATAATAAATGACTTTTCCTTCCATACAGATGCATTTTATTTATGATGCTAGGCAGACATAAAATTCAACACAAACAGAAATAATAGTTTCTGTAGTTTAATATACTTAATTGAAGATATGATAATGACCAAGGGCAAACAAGATTTTAGTCAGTGAACTGAAATGCATGATAATTCTTGAAAAGATAAAGTACCTAGATTGTGTGTATCAAATAATTTTAGCGTTCTGTTCAAATGTAAAATGCAGAGCTAGCCAGTGATTTATACCAGCTATGAGAAAAATACAAAATTTTTGCAAATGAACATCAGCATATCAGTACCTCCACTTCCTGAAACCGTGATTAAAAAATTAACCTTCTTAAATTATTGGGAAGAGAAATATTGAAAACTTTTTTACTTGCAAATGGCAAATTATTTCATTTCATAGGGATACAAAAGTACCCATACTTAGCTGCACCAAAGCTTCATTTTATCAAGCACCATACTACAATTTTTCTTAAAGTGACCTGATATGTATTACTGGAGAAAAGTTTAAGTGTAGTGTTCCTTTCAGGAGCTGAACAATGACTAGTGTACATACTTGTAAGTGCCTAAAACACTAATGGGTTTATTAATCCATTAAGTTCTCCAATATCATTTCAGTTTTGTTTGTTTGTTTGTCTTTGTCTCTCATCATCATCTGTCAATGAGTTCCACTGTTTCATTTATTTGGGGAGAAAAAATAATGCTTTTTCATCTGTTTTAATTCTGGCATTCAGTATTTTCAGTGGGTGACCACTTGTTCTCCAATTATAAAAGAATAATATTCCTATTTACTTTCCCACATCAACTTCTATATGGTGATCACACTCCCCCACTGCTGAAGAGTTTCAGGTTATACAGCCCTTCCTTTTACAGAAACTATTACAAACTACTAATCACCTTTCTTAGTTTGTTCCTCCCTTGCACTTTTTTCCTAAGCTTCCTATAATCTCGTAGTAAGCTAAACTGGATGCACTATTGAGGATCAGATTTATTTGCCTTTTCGGCTGCTTCTCATAATTGTACTAATGTT
The DNA here is from genome assembly GCF_036013475.1 of Columba livia. Lineage (NCBI taxonomy): Eukaryota > Metazoa > Chordata > Aves > Columbiformes > Columbidae > Columba > Columba livia. The sequence goes on from NC_088602.1 coordinate 67,078,589, forward strand.
TGCAGAGAACCATCCTCAATTCCAACATGTCTTTCCTGAATGGTAGTAGTTAGTTTATAGGCCATTATTCCATATCACATGTACACTACTACATGGCCATTTACTGGATTTTATTTACTATTGACATATGAAGATCTTCTGAAATACTCTGTCATTAGCATCAGTTTTGAGCATCTTGAATTGTTCTGTCTCACTTGTGCACTTTGTCACCTGACTATTTGCTCTCTATTTGAGGTCCTTTATTAACACACTGGACAACACTCACGCCAAGGGCCCCAGAAAACCCTGCTATTAACAGCCTTTCATTGTGAAAACTGACCCCATATTCCTCCCTACTTTTTCCTCTCTTTTAACCAATTATTAAACCATGAGAGGGCCTTCTCTCTTACGCATGACAGCTTAATTTCTTTAGAAATCTCTTCTAAGTGACTTTCTTGAATGCTTCTTCAAAATCTAAGTACAGAGTCACTGGGTCACCACTGCCTGCAACCTTTATGACTCCTTGAAGAACTTTCATTGATTGGTGAGAGAGAACTTTCACAAAATCCCAGTTGATTCTTCCCTGGAATATATCATATTTATCCAGATATCTATTAATTCCCTCCTTTGGTGCAGTTTCTTTTATTTACCTGATACCGAAGTCAGACTCACTGGTCTGTAGCTTCCTGAGTCATTTGTGAAGCCTTTTTCAAAGACTGGAGACTCATTAACTGACTTCTACTTCCCAGGCATTGAGACTCATGAAACAATTCCTCACGCACACCTCAGTTAATAGTGCATTGGTTTCATGCCTGTGTTTCTTAAGGCTTCTTAGGAGAACATTTTCAAAGCCTTCAACATTGCTATAAAATTATATAATAGTGACCCGTTCCTGAAACCAAAATATTTGATCATTTTAAATTACTCAAAATGGATCACCCTGGGTGCAACCAGCCCTGAACTTCTGATATATTACCTGGTAGCCTTGGCATTATGATGTGTGATGTAGTCTGGTTTCCACTTTTTAGTCTAAAAGCATGTATTTTGGAAGTAATAGCTCTCACCTCACAGAGAACAGTCGGTGTCATTTTTCCTTAATTGGTGTAAGCAACAAGATTTCTCATGATATGGTTGTGATCCTATGTCATACAAATACACCTGCAGGCATTTAGTAAGAGCATCTTTCATTTTTATTGGTGAGAAATTAGGAAGAGTATGGCAGAGTAATCTTCCCTATATTTTCTTAAGTATCATTGCTGTGCTAATAATGTTGTTTTTCAAGAGTGTGTCTTTTTCAGCATTTGCTAAACTCCTGTTTTGTTTGCTGGATTCCCAATTCAAAGACTGCAAGCCTTTATGTCAGACTTTGAGGATAATAGAGATAAATGCAGACCACATGGAAAATATGTAGTTTCAGAATTCTGTATCTGCATCAGTAGCCTTCAGAAAACAGAAACCAACTCCCTGGTGGTGATCACTGCAGAAGAAGTGTAGATGAGAAAGGGGATGGTTGAAAAAAATTGAAAGGACAAGATTGAGAAATGACCACCATTATAAAAGGAAACAAAAGGAAAGATGAAAGGTTTTCAGCTAATAATCTCTTTAATATATATTTGTTTACTGTTGAAAATCAGCTACATGTATATTTGCAGGGAACAATGCACTACAATATAAAAAATTAATATAAAACTACATTTAAATAACTAATGTCTTGGCACCAGAACTCATGCAGACCCAGGAGGAATGTGGTTCCCTTGTTAAAGTAAGTTCATTAACATAAGAAGCACAAATATGAAGGCAGGAAGGGAGGAGAGTTCCCACGTTAATAAATATTTACTCCGTGATTCTTGAATGACAGAAATCAACAAAAGCTAGGAAAAATAAAGTTCCAGTAAACAATCCAACCTTAGCTAGGAAATGAAATCAGAAGTCTGAATCTAAATTTTGTGTTCCTTCTTTTTTCTTAACATGAGTCACAAAATAGAAATTCCCCCCGGTTTTCCCTGCAACGTTTGATTATGCAAGTAAATAAGACTAGCTCCAACCATCCAGTTCTACTTTGCCTACACTGAAGTTAGAATTTCTATTTGTTTCTTGTATATTTTTTTCCACAAAAAGGAAAAGTAGTGGAAAATTTGTTTTCAGTAATGCTACTTTGTATTTTTATAACACCTTTTATTCTAAAAGATCCCAGATGTTTTCTATGAGCAGACAAACTCTCTCATCTGCTCCTGAAATACAGCTAGCTGTCAAATGCCTAACACTACAGAACTCTGGGTAATATAAAAAATATTTAAAATTGAACAGGTGAAAGACAGGTACCATAATAGGAGAGTTTGAAAAGAATAAATTTTCTTGATTTAAAAAACATATTTGAAAGGGGCCAAAACCTCGATTTATGGTTGCCATCATTGGCATGCTGTCACAAATACTAATTAAAAGGAAATACAGAGCTCCAAATATGAAATAATGAAACAAAAAGTATCAGCCTTTTTGTTGGAAACATTCTCCATAGGACTGATCTAGCTATCTCCTGCTTCACTTATGAGCTCTAATGACAACACGCTGACAGGTGGCTGGATGCTAGCTGAATATTGCTTGGGAGGAGCAGAAACCTCATTCGTTACATTCCTTAAGATACCAGTTCCACAAATGAATATGTATTCAAGGGATTTGTTAAACTACACATTATACTATGACAATGGCAGGGATTTGTTTTGCTGTGTTCTGCAGCTGTTGTTACTGGACATACAACTCATGTCACGCTTTCACCCCGGGCCAGCTCTTTGGGGTTGAGGGGTGAAACATCTTTCTGACTGAGGGCAAGTTGTGGCTCAGACAAAACAGGGGTCCTCCCCACTCAACCAGCAGACCCCAAAACACTTGATTCACAATTGCTCTGTTACTGAGGAAAGCATCGTTTAGCTCCCAGACACTTTCACCAGAGAAACTGGATGCACATGTGTGCCACCATAGCCTTACACTCTTTCAGACAGAAATTAAGAAAAGAGTAATGGAAATGAACTGAGCTCCTTAAGCATCACATTAATTTTTCCAGGCAGGCTGGAAGGAATGAGACAAACCCACACTTTCTGGACTTTCCAGCATTTACGCTGTAGAAACTTGCGTGGTGTAAATGAAGGGATGGCTCTTAGCCTTTGAGCTAACTGCTGTGAGGGAATTTAATAAAATAACTTTAACAGGAAGTGGTAAAACACATTTCTGAGATGGAAAATGGAGAATCAGAAACATGGAAACCCATGCAATCAGATTAGTGGCTCTGTGAGATTCGGCATGCATGTTCAATAGGGAAATAGAAAGTGAGTCTGCTTCTAAACTAAACATGAAACCCCTTCAAAGTACAGCTCTAATATAGATTTTTCTCCTTTAATGCCTATTTCTTCATAACTCCACTGAAGCCTAGCATCTGCTGTCTGTTTTTGCAGCCTACACTGACATACTAATATCTAAGACCAGCTTTTGCTATCCAAATTTCCCTACCATCTGGGAGGCAGTCACCTTTTGAGACAGCAATAGTGTCTGCCTTTTAAGCACTGTTGCTGGGGTTCATAACTCCTTCTGATGAAGGTGGTCTTTGAGGCACACTGGCAAAGCTGCCTCATGCACCTAACCACATCAGAGGGGGAAGTCTGGCTTGATAGCCTCCTAGGTGGGGTTTGTGATAGAAAAATAAATCTCAGAGTAAACGTGGAGAAATTTTTGGGTGACATCACTTGCAGCTGCAGCCAATGTTCAAGTGATCTGAATGAGAGCAGGCTTCCACCCACGAACATGTTCACTGGAATAAGAGGCTCTGGTTGCCACCATCATGAGAAATACAGACTGTTCAGGAGAGGTGGGTGCTCAGCCACACAAACCTTGCTATGGGCACACAAAATCTCAAACACAAAAAGTAAAACCAAAGCAACTGCACAAATCAGACTCACCTGGAAAAAGGGTATTACACCAAGGACAAGTCCTACAAAGGAATATATCTATAGTCCAGAAAAAAGGCCACCACATCTATAAATAACTGCACGAGGTAGATAAAGAGTTGGAGCTGTGCCAAGGTAAAAGTTGTAAAACTGGATTGATTTTTGCTACAGTTTGCTAAGGGCTCCCTAGAGCGGGGATGCGGTGTTCAAATATAATAACTGATAGCCTGAAAAAATATTTCTGATAAGTGTACAACTGTAACATAGAGCCCTGTCTGAGATGAAGCAAACTTTTGTGTCTCAGCTAACCTGAGTACTGGGGTGACCCAAATCTGCTGTTCCCTTCCTTGATTCCAGCTATATCCTTTGGCTGGAGAGAAAATGGGCCTGAGCTTTAACAGGGCATTTTGTTAAACGCGGTCATGGAAAAGTAATTACCTGACAGCCAGACCAGTGCATATGAAGGGGGAGGGCTCTAGGGGAGGAGGGAATTCACATTCGCTAATTGCACCCCAGCAATCCCAAAGGGCAGAGGAGTTAGTGCTAATCTAACCTCTTTTCAGCCTTCACCTTGGTATGGTGACCACCTCAAGCTCTGTGTATGTGTGTATAAATTGCTTAAGATTCAATTGAACACATTAAGTTTTAAAAAGGATTTAAGTGAAAATTTTCAATAGCTTTTGAAAGGGGATAATTTATTAGCTCTGAGTAAATTAAAATCTCAAGCAGGGGTAAAGACTTTAGAGATTATTTTAATACATTTTATATGCTTTCAACAGAAATGTTCCTTTAAATGGTTCAAAAATCAGCTAATTTTGTCCTATTTAGTAAATTACCTCCTAAGGCTGTAATGTTACAGATTACAACTGCTAAAAAAAGTTATGCCTTATCAAAGAGGAATAAACTGCATTTTTATAGGTTTAAATATAGCACTTTTTTGTTTTCATAATTCAGGCTGGTAAAAATGCTATGTTAAAATAATGCCAGGAAGGGAGTGTATCTTTTACATTCTTGTTAGGTCAGATGGTAATGTAACAGAATGCCATGGCTACATCTCCCATATTCCTTACTAGCAATTTAGAGTCTATTTTGTCTTTGAGATCAGACATATGATCAAATTACTCTGGTTAACTGTTGCCATGTATCAGCCAAGTCTCAATAACTGTCTGTGCAAATGCTCTTAGCCCATGGCATAGGCAGAGTAATTTGGCTTAGGTTAGCCCCTTTTCACTGCAGGCTAACGTATGTCACATTATCTCGTATTTGTAGTGGACAGTTACCACAGCCTTGTTAGTCTGCAGTATTGTGCTGTGCTGAGGCTATTTGATTATGTCTGAGCCTTGAATTTGTCTGTGAAACCACTGGTTTGCAGGTTTAAGGTCTCTTTGGGGAAGATGGCAGGAAAAACATTGGCTCTGAACAAAAGTCCTGTACATCCATTCTTTACATGGTCAACAGGCTGGATTTCAAATTGTTTTCTTTATGGCAAGAAACCATACTGCCTGCTCAGCAGAGAAGTTGGCTTGGCTTCAGGCAGCTTTAAAACTATCAGCAGCTGGGAAGCCAATGACTACATTTCAAAACTAGAAATCAGTTTACATAGGGAAAAGGCTCAGGTCTAGTGTAGAATTACAGTTCTTGCAAACCACACGAGTCAGCTGTTATGTACATCACTGCCTTAAAAGTTTTTTCTGCTGCTGGTGAATATGGGTGTGGTAGTAAATTTAACAGTGCCAGTGGTGGCACTAAACTTGACTGTCCGTTTTGGAAAGTTAACCCTGATGTGGTTTTGCCCTGGGCCATCTGGTAGTCTTCAAACTGTTCCTGGGCAGTGTTTGGGAAATAGCAGAGATTCTGGGGGGTTTGGATCTCACCAGCCCATTTCAGAAGAGAGTGTGAATGAGTGTCACTCTGTGCCAGTTCATGTCAGTGCAGAGAATGGCTCCCAAACCATCTCTTTTATTAATGTCAATGCAGCCTAACTTCCAAAAAGGACACAAAGAGTTAGTCAGGTGCTGAGTAGCTGGTGAGGAGTAAGTGATTTCAAAGACTGGGGAGGGTAAGATAGGGAAGTTACTAGTAAGTGACAATGGGGTAAGAAAGAGAATGCAATGGGAAGAATAGAGAGAAAGGTGGCTGAATTGATAGGTTTTAAGGATAAAATAGGGCTGCAAAGGAAGAAAGATCCTGGAGCAGAAATAAGGAAAACAAAATTTTACTACAGCTGAGACTGAAAGAGAATAGTCTAAGCTACAAAATAAGTTACTCATTCCTGAGAAAAGGAAAATAACCTTGGAAAGATAAATTTCTATCCAGGAATTTTTTAATTACATTAAATGGGCCAAGGCACCTTGTGGTCTTTGGATGGATATTCAGATCCATAGACTTATATGTAAAACAGTGTTTAAGAACCAGGGAACCTAAAGCTCATGACTTTTGGGGTTCAGATCAATTAGAATCTTCAATAATTTAAATGCACTTGAGGATTTTTTTCATTGTGGAATTGTGGGGAAGGCAGGAACAGAAGTGGCCATCTGGGAACTGTTTTATGCAGCTCAGGAGAGAGGTTGTTAACCTTTTATTTGCAGATTTCCATGTTGCCTGTCTGTATGTATGACTTGCTCTTATGTGTGCAATACAGTGGTTGCTATTAAGGTTCTGAGGGGCTACATATTTTTAATTGTTGATTGTTTCAGGAAAAATACTTGTCCATTACCACAGTAAGCCTGGCAACCAGGACAGAACTGAGTAAAAAATAATTATTCAGCAGGATTCTATCTCCAGACCTGTCCAATGCCAATCCTGTCACACAGAAAAGATCCTAAACATTGTCTTTCCTCTTATAAAACACCTAAACAGCTCCATGGATAGGCAGACCAGATGCATCTTCACTTGTCTGTGAAGACATATCCTTGTGCCTGATTATTTAGTCCTCTAAAAGTCATAAGGTGATTTTTCAAACAAGCCCATTGAGCCCTGGAACTAGTGAAGTCTGGTTTCCTGTGAATCTGTTTCCTGACTGTTGTATTTTGGTTTCCAAAAAGGTCCTGAATCTGACAGAAGCTTTTTACAGGTTTAGTCACTTACAAAATCACTCTCTACTGCAGGTCTTCCCATCCAAGAAGGAGCGTTTGAGGTGTTTCTTCATCTGTGCCTGGATCCCTATAAATTTTTAAGAACTCTAGTATCTTTTAGATCTCACTACTCTTTCAAAATTCTTGGAGGCAGTGAGGTCAGAGGGTGGACAGCAGATGCAGACAGGTACAGGAATTATTTCACAGTGAAAACAGTAACTCATTGGTTGTGATGGCAATTCTTGGGACATAAGAATTTCTGTGCTGGGCTTGTCCAGTGTTGAGCCTACCCAAGTATCTTACCTCTGGTTACCAGTATCTTTTACTAGTAGACCAGAATCTATTTAGTCAGGGAGCGAAGTCTTGCCAATAGGAAATTTATGGACAAAACCATTAGTCTTATATCCTTTTCTTGAAAAAGTTATTTTTTTATCTAATTGTCTTGTATCTGTCATGATTTCCACAAACATTTTTGAATTATTTCCTTTTTTTGCTATGCTTTTTTTTTTTTTAAGAGAGAATGCCTCTTGAAAAGAATATAGTTTCCCTAATAATGCTATACCACTGTCATATACTGACATTATAATAATTTCTGTATAATTGTTGTCTTTTACTCTTTGATGCCATCTATAATGCCAAACCTCTTTCAGCAAATAACTGCACCACAGCAACAATCACCATTTCTCCCTCTCAGAAGGTACTTTCATTAACTTATACTCACTGCTCTTTAAACTCATCTCTCTTTAAACTCAGAGCTCTCAGTAGTTCAAATGGTTCCTCCTTCAACATGCTTTAACCTGGATTCATCGAGTTTTGCCTGCTACCATGCTATCCTTTCACCTCACTTCCTTCAGCCTTTCTGGAGCACTCAGTGAAGTTCTTCAGTGTTGATCAGACTTTGTGCTACCCCTAAGGGTAGCTCAGTGTTCACCCTGATTTTCATGTCACTAACTTACAAAACAATATCAATGGATGACAACATGCAGCTTTGGAGTATCCTAGTAGTAACTTTTTTTTTTTTTCCCCCCTTTAGAAAATGGAGCAGTTTCTGCTTTGTGATGTACTGTTTTCAATCCACTGTATTCCCTCATGCTGTTCCTGTTTTGACAATTTCCTACTAGAAACTTGCAAAAAAACTTTCAGCAAATCCCAATATATTAGATCAATCCCATTTCTTCTAATTTTATATTTTGCTGTTGCACTCAAGAACATTTGAAGAAAAGAGTGATCCGTTATCCATTACCAAACCATGCTGCTTTGTCCCAACCATATTATAGTCAGCTAAGTGTTTTACATATTAGCATTAAAATCAGTAAAGGTCCTTGGCAGATTACTTCAAGATATGGCTGCCAAGTTGTATCCTTGAATCTAATGGCAACTGAGAGCTGGCCCAATGCGGGACAAGGAGGAAGGGAGATGCACTGAAGGGGTATGTGGTCCTTGGCCTTGTGGCTGTGGGGTGGTCCCAGCAGAAAGCTGGCCCTCCTGGAACCCCAACACAGACCCTGAAGGCAGTAAGCCTATTCTGCAACCCCAGTAGTCTGCTGTCCTGGGGTACTGCCCGCTGTTGCTTGTGCCTTGAGCCAGCCAGGTTCTCAGCTCTTCGGTAAAAATATCAGAAGTCTCTCAACATCCCAGCACTTTGCTAAATCCCTTTTAACTCTTGTCCATTTCTACCTTCTCGTGGTTCAACCCTCTCATTTGCTTTCAACATTTTATTTTACTACCTTCATCTCCCATGACCACTTTTCTCAGTCTAGTTAGGACTGTGTAGCCTCACAGAGCTAGAGCCAAACACTTCTCATTGTGTCTTTCCAAACACCTCACTCCTCCTTCAGTTATTCCTTCCTTCTCTTCCTCTCCTCCCTCCCCAAATCTCTCCTACTTCTATCTTTTGTGATGGTTTTATGTGCTTTGGCAACCCGGCTCTGCCTTTTGAGCAAAGGCTTGTCACTCTCTTCAGATCTCACACACTATACTATCAAGAGTCAGATGCATCATGGAATGTATTGTGGACTTCTGATACCATAAAATCAAGAGATTGAAAGAAAGTAGTGGACCCATTAAAATCACTAGATATAAGGATAAACCACAATATACTTGAAGATAAATTATAGAGGGCAGGGATATTTAAAGCCCTACACCCCAATTCTGGAGACTTAGAGACTGAGTTTGCAAAATGCAGATCAGATCCTTTAATTTATTTTTTACTGAATTTGTGCTCCAATTCCTAGCTAAGATACAAATTTAATATTGACTCTTTAAAAATGATTCACTGGCCATTTTTCACACTCATTTTATGAAACAGTCAAAACATTTTTTTCACTCCTGCTCTTAAGAATTTTTGGATCTGTAAATAGAAACATGTATTTTTATCTTCTATCAACTATTAGAAGCCTTCAATCTGGGACACATATTGTGCACTGACTACAAGAAATACTGAAACACAGAAATGCCAAATGAACATGCTGTTTCAAGAGACAGAACCTACAATTTCAAATGTCCTTGGGCAAGAATCTTTGTCATGGTCACTAGGAACATGTCTAAACAGTAAAAGACAAAGGGTAAAATCTCATTAATTTCAGTGGGGTCAGGGTTTCAACCAATTTGCTTCTTCCTACAAACCTAACCTTGCCAGTACTTTTAATGTGTTGCTTTAAACACATTCAAAGTCAATGCAACTTATTCTTCCAGTATTATTTCCCAGATGTTTGTGCATCTAACAATATCCCTAAAAAGGTGCTGTTAATAACTCTGACAATTTTGATTTTTTGAAAGTGGCATCTAATTTTAGAAAACCATTAGATAACTTCAAGTGCAAGATTCACCAAGTAAATGTTACTTTATAAATCTTTCGGTCTAGATGGAAGTTTTAAATACTAGTTTCTAATTTTAGTTTTACTTGCCTAAGGGTTTAGACTACCATGAAAATCGAACTGATAGCTTTTTAAACAATGAAATAAAAACATTTAGTTGCAACATTTTGAAATTTTTCCTATAGGCGGATGTAAAATACTGTTTGTGTAGTGCTGCTTACTGAAGGTGCATAGAATGTAAGCAAATATTGTAGCTTTTATGTAGATGGCCTGATCCTTGAATTCCAAACACTAAGGACTGGAAAGCAAGGCAAGAGCTAAAGATAAGTTTTTTATAAATCTGCATTTATTTGAGTTATGGATGAATAAAATATAAGGCACGTAAATGTGACAGTACCTTCTAGGTTAGTAGATTGCACAATCTGGACTTCCACAGCTACAGTATTTTCTCATGAATGTGTTACGCTAAGAGTACTAAAAATGCCTGCATTTAAAAGACAGAGCTGATGGAACATCTAAGTAGTGATGAAATACTCAGATACACATGAATTACATCTTCCAAAGAGGTCTCTTGAAACTCAATGCAAAGGCCTCCATTCTCTACTCACATTGATTTAAATCAGAGGAAACTTCCTGGAGTGAAACCTTAACTACATAGATGCCAACAGTACAGTTCAGGAGAGAGTGGTGGAAAGGTTAATTTGGTAGAGCCTTTAAACTCTTGGGTGCAGTCATAAAATTATGTCTATCCAATTTTACTTCAAGAAACTATTAATAAAGACACAAATACCTAGGCTGCAGAGGTATCTTGAATTCTTTGTCTTTTGACATTCTATCTAGTAGGCGCTGCAAAGAAAAAAAGCTAAAGTTCAGGTTCCTTCATTAAAACAATTAAAGCCATGACCAGAGAAGGCCCATTTGAGTATCGTTACACTGCTATATTAAAAAAGTACAGGGGCCAGTTCAGATAGTGTTATCTTGATCTTCTGTTGTGCTAATTTTCCCATTTCTTCTTGTTTTCAGCCATGTTTTCAGCATTCTTTGCACCTTCAGATAACCTCATCATGCCAAACCCTATAGCATGCCATGTGTGGTCACTTTCATAGTTCAACATCCACCAGACTCATTGGCTCCAGCACAACCCCCTCTGACGTTTGGTTCTTTGAACTGAAACAAAAAGAAGCTTTAGGTTCATGAGGACATTGTGCAGACCCTAGAGGAGAGTCATGGTCAAGAGCTGTTACTTCACAGACCCTCACCTGCTCTAGGAACAATGAGTCTGAAGCCATGTGAAAGCCAATCAGTTGGTGCCTCACAGACTACTGCTTACAGTTTCTAGGGGAAGATATTTTTGCCTGTCTTCAGATTCTAAACTAAAATGAAAAATACTTTGATGGGCTGGAAAGTTAATGTGAATCATTAGAAATGAATATATTCTGATTCTCTTAGTGTTATTATAATACAGTTCCACTTCCTGTAAAATGCAAGTCGACTAACCTGCCATGCTGTTATGATTTCAGCTGGAACAGAGACAAACGGCACTTAGATGGTAAAAAAAGATGCCCAGGGTGACATTGCTGTTAAGATGGTTGTTAAACAGGTAGCACAGAGAGAAAAAGGAGCATTCAGATACTGGTCATGCTCTCAGCTGAGTGTGACACTCCTTTGGAGCCCTGCTCCAAGTACTAAACTTGCTCTTCCTGCTTTTTACAGAAGCTCTCACACCCATGACATATCAGTGTAGTTATATGCACAAGCAAGTTAATTCATGCTAGCTAATAAGCAGATGATGTAATTTGTGCATTTAAAATGCAGAATACCTCCATTAACCATCATTAATAACCTTCTCTACTGTACAGGAGAGTAAATCTTCTCCTGTGTTATTTCTGCTTAGGGTTAGATTTCATCTCACATAACTTGAGCTGTCAAGTTTAAGTCACTCACCATAGACTCACTTTGTAGTCACTGGAGATAGACATCTCCAAAGGGTGATTCCTTCCATCTCTCTTCAATACCTGTCTTCAGATGGGATTAATCACCCTCTGGAGGTGCCTATCTCTCTTCATTGTCTAGAGAGGGAGTCAAGATGACTTTAACTTACAGACATCTAACAGAGACTTCTAACTTATAGATAGTGAAAGTGAAATGTATCCCACCTTCAGCATACTGTACTTAAAGTAGTTCTCTGCTTGGTGTAAAGAGGATTGAAGGAAGATTTCTCTAAGTGCAAGCATGGTTTTGTTGCTGCTGGTAGGAATTCTTTGCTTTCTTCTCTTGCCTGCCTGAGATGCTGACAGCTCTGATGTTAATAATGGAGCACAAGTCGGGCTTCAGCGATTTGCAGAAAAAAAGCAAGTTATGTAATTTTTTTTAGGTAATAGATGCAGTCTGGGAAGAATTGGCCTGAAACTGTCTGAAGCTGAGAGAATCTTCCATGTTAAACAGTTTAATTTCAGGATAATATATCCATGACTGATTTTTTTGAATTATTTTTTAAATCTAGTGTATTTCATTTGCTGTATTAAGTATCTTTATTTGTTCCTAAAATTCTTAATTAGGTCAAATTAAAAATTTCAGCACATAATTTTCACACGTGAATTTAGGGAGAGAAAGTTTTGCAATCTATTACATTGTAAAAAAAACACCTCACATATCCTTGTGTGTGGATAAAATAACATTTCATGAATCAGACAAAGAATTTTTGACATTGATAAATAGAATGGCTGCATGTTCTATCACTTGACACTCTCCCAGAACTTATACATGGCTTGGGTTCATCTCAGCTTTTCTTCCTAACCTGTACAAGTCTGTGTATATGAAAAAAACAAATAAACAAACAAAAAACCAAACCAAAACAGTTTCATTAGAGAAATTACTTCAAACGTCTACATGAAAACTACTCTTGAAAGGAGAGGAATACACTTTCTGATGTTGCCAAGACTTGTGATTTAACCATGTATTTTGCAACAATTAGTATTTTTAATGCCTTACCTTCAAAAATACTGTTATTACCTGATACTCCCTGTTTTTATTAAAGTAAAAAAAAAAGAGAAATTCTTAATGATCTGGACTGCAAAGGAAAGTTAAAAAATATGAACTGTAAAAGCTCAAATCAAGAAGGTGACAAGTGAAAAGAAGCAATTAATGTAACATTTTATAATTTTTGGAGGCTTGACTTGATTTTTTTCCCCCTCATCTAAAGTACAAATTTCCCACAGGATTTTCTTTTCAGGACACGGTTCTTGGTGAGGTCAAAGTGAGACACACAACTGTGTGATCAAATTCATGCCTGGCTAACAGGTCAGACTAAACACTATGCATCCCTCTACATTCAGATTTTTTCCAATACAGTGATCTTGCCAGATGGCCAAACCTGAACAGGATTTCATGAGGCTTTACATGGGTTTTGCTCTGTTTTGGAATAAGCGCTTTGAATTAGAGTTTGCGAAGAACTAGAAGGGTAATGTGTCCTGAACTGGGGTGCTGCAAAGTGGTGAATTTCATCTGAAAAGAAGAAAACTGAATCAAAAATCTTCCTGAAACAAATAAAATTATAAGGCTACTCACAGTGTCTAAATTTAGATACTTAAATGAAGTGTCTGAGGTAGGAAGTTAGTCTCATAATGTTTCCTGTCTTACCAATAGAAAGACAGTCCTGCAAAACACCTTAGTGAAATTCCTACTTTGAACTGGCTACTGAAGGAGCCTGGTCTCCTGAATATGGCACCTCCCGGTGCCAACCCAGTCCTGCTTTCTGGAGCATAATGTAGATTGAAGGTTGAGTCCTGTTCTCAGTTACATCCATTTTGTAAGGGTCACTGGCGTGGGACTTGTGGTGACAAAGGAACAGGGAAGCAAACTATGTCCCAAAACCTTTGTGGATACGGCTACACTCTGCAATACTACTGCTTCTTGCTCCAGAAGGCACTGGAGATGGGCTTGCTCTAGACAAGCATGTGGAATTACAGACTGTTAAGTGAAAGGGAAAGTTTGGAAAATGCCAGCTGTCCTCACTTCATACATCACAGAGGATATGTAGAAGAAAAGAATAGTGCTTAGAGTAACTTTATAACTGGGTGGTACATTCATGTACCATTCATGGCACATTCATGTTTTTGAGTAGCTGACTGGGGCTACACTGAGTCTGAACAATCTTCCAGGACTGCAATGTGGAAACCTGGGTTGCTCCAGCAAGACAGATGCCCCTTACTTACAGTCACAAGGAGCTGAATGCTCAGGACGTTCAGGAAGCTCAGGTGTTCATTGTAATATTGAGAAAGCACTTAAATTGTGATAGCACTCCTTCCTCCTTCCTATTTCAGGTTAAACTAATCAAGTTGCATTTAAACTGTCCTGCAATGTAAATAGGTATTCCTCTTGATTGCTCAAGTTTGGCACTGGTGATATTGTGTAAAGTTAGTGAAGTCCTTTCTATATTAGATTGTCTTTACTGCAATGAAGACCAGGCCCTCCATTCTGAAAAATATTATGTACTTTTACCCAGCAGATATTAGTTTAGAAACACCTGAGTATCTTCAGTGACTGCTGTTTTTAGGTTAAGCAGTCCAAAGTCTGCGCTTGATTTGGAAAAGTTCAGGATTAACACGCCATTTCTGCAAATCCATAATCAGAGCAGCTTTGTAGCAAACAGCAGATTAGAAAGCAAGCCATTGCATATATGGCATGACCCAAAACAGGTGCACCTGCAAGGTAAAGGACTGGAAGGATCATGCTTAGTGAACTAGGATCCCATTGTGTGATGTGCCTAATTTGCCTGTTTTTCAGTTCTGCCTAAAATGTCCTTAGATCTTTCCCTTCCTTCCTTCTTTCCTTCCTTCCTTCTTTCCTTCCTTCCTTCCTTCCTTCTTTCCTTCCTTCCTTCCTTCCTTCCTTCCTTCCTTCCTTCCTTCCTTCCTTCCTTCCTTCCTTCCTTCCTTCCTTCCTTCCCTCCCTCCCTCCCTCCCTCCCTCCCTCCCTCCTTCCCCTCCTTCCTTCCTTCCTTCCTTCCTTCCTTCCTTCCTTCCTTCCTTCCTTCCTTCCTTCCTTCCTTCCTTCCTTCCTTCCTTCCTCAGTAAATATTTGCCTGACCATTTACTTTGGAAGCAGATTACTTAAACTCAAAAAATCATCTCACTTAAGAATTAGAGGAAAAGATTCAGGTGAGTAAACACAGATGTTTTGTGCCCTTTGAGATGCTGTGGGGTGCCCAAGATGTCTGGACTGGCTGATCTGACACAAGGGATCCATTCCCTCCTGCAGCAGGGGTAGGATGCCCTGTTCTGTCCAAACTGGCAAAGAACACCCAAATCTCCTTCAGAGTGTCTCTACCTGGAACTGTTCCAGTACATCTTCTCTGCATTAAAGCAATCCACAACCCTATACCTTATTCTAGAATAATTTTAGCATAAGCTGTCATCCTGAATTGCCTGCCACAGACACCTTGGTTAACAACCTAATCAATGCTTGCCTCAAGATATTTAGAATTATTAACAACAGAAAGGAGAGGCTAATGGGCATCTATGCAGAGCCATGCATGGGAACATAGGCAACAATTTTGGAAACAAAATTTGGGACAGTGTATATGCAAATTGCATTGGTTTAACTAAGAACAGTATTTAAAATCAATGTAGTTAAAACTGTAAAATAGGTTATGTCAGCTCTTTTAAATCAATATAAGTCTGACAGAGCTTGGTTTAACCTATATTGGGTTAAAGTAAACCAAAATAAGCTGCATGTAACCCAGCATCAATGTGTCTACACAGAGTTTGTACTGAATTAATGAAACCAATTTTAAACTATTTTAAGTGAAAACAGTGCTAGATCTGTGTACAGACAAAAGATTAACTGGAATATAATTGATTAGATATGGATAATGTAGCCAATGTTGGGGCATATAAAAGCGAAAGAAATCAGGATCTGGACATAGTGAAAAAAACCTGGATGGATATGTCCAGGCAGCATTGTGCAATGTTCAGATACATAAAAGGAAGAATATTTAGATTATAGCCATTTCCCTACATAATACAAGGTCTCCACACATCAATATACATTACTAGATATGCAGGCAGATAGTATAAGTATGGAAAAAGGATGGAAGTTGAAAGTGAATGCATGGAGAATGGGTGTAAACCAGAATAAAGGGCTCATGTCCTTAATGGCAAAGAAACAAGAATGCCACCTGGAATACTACTGTGGAAAACCAAATACAGCAGAACAAATCTTACTACCCTATTTTTTTTCCTCTTTACTTCTCAAAGGCCTTCATGTGGTAGCATTCTGAGAGGGAAAAATAATGTAAAGAGCTTTTTCTTTTATTGTTTGAGATTCCCTTTTTTTTTTAGACAAGAACTGTTTTACTACCTCAAAAATTTGAAGATGTTCTCAGCACAATATAAAAATTGGTCATGGAAAATGTAAATGCTCTTTTGACTTAAGAAGGGAATCACTTAATAATTTACACTATCTCTACTTGAGAAGGGAACAACTTCACTAGTTATGAGTTATTGTTTTTCCCCTTTTCATTAAGCATTCCTTGTCTGTGTTTCTATCTATTTAGTGCACATTCTTCCCACTCTTGCCAATGCCCTTACATATAAGGGATATATTTGAGACTCAGCATACAAAGAACTTTCATTTTAACACACAGCAAATTAGAGGCACTGTACATGAGTGTATATGTGGTGTACCACAGTATTAACCTCTGATGTGGTGGGTAATCTTTTGCCCACATCCCACCACTATTTTCTAATATTTGCAAACCAATTCATTTATCTTTTAGAGGGAGTGCTTTGCAGAATTTACCAGTGACTATATATGTAAGAGAGGATCCATTACAATAAAATCTGAAGTATTGTCATTGTTGACAAGAAGCTGAGTGATGTGAATTACATACAGTATATACAGAAGTGTGGTTGCCCTATAAATTTTTCTGTATTTCTAAACAAAGACAAAAATAGGTATAACTAGCCTGATACTGTTTAGTTATGTAACAGATTGAGGGTTTGGGTTTTAGTCACTGAGAATGTGATAAACAACATTGTGCATTAATGCAGAAAACAGATTGAGCTTTTTAATGGTACATCAAATAAGACTTTATTAGCATCTATTAGGTTCAACCCAAAGCCCGGGAAATAGCATTAATGAGCATCATATATCAGTCTGTCTGTTATTAGATAACATTATCCCTTAAAACTAGCAAGTCATATAGTACTTTATACTTTTTACCTTTATCTTTAGAATTAGCTGCTGACATCCTCTCCTGTTACACTGGCCTTACTATTAGTAATAGTGAACCAATTTATAAACCCATTAGTGACACTTTTTCCCGAAGATAAAAACAGTCAAAATTATCTGGCAGCAATTAATCTTAATGGCTGTATGCAGTAAACAGCAATGGGCTAATTCCAGCTCTGTCAGCCCCATCAAACAATCCCACATTAGGCAGCTTTTCACTGATCCATTAAGCATATTCAGAACAACAACAAATTCAATGCTGAAGGCATATGCACTAAACATTACAACAGTGATCTTCTGAAGCCATCATTATCTCTTAAATAGTACTTCCCCCATGTATTATCATTATGCTGTACATTAGAAATACTTTGATTAAACTCCCTTAATTCATAACAGCCAGCTGCAGACCATTTATGCAGTTAATCTCAACACAACAGCTATTGAGGAAATATAACAAATGAAGGCTGTAAACTGGAAGTCATTACTATGAAAGATACTGGTTTCCTAGCCCTGGTAGTGCAAAGTGCATGGCAAGATTGTACTTTAGGATGACAGAAATGCAGACTGAAACCACTAATGACCTTCCACATACCCTGCAACATGTGTAGCAGGAATTGCAACCGTAAAGGTGTGTGCAGGAGCCACCTGACAAGCTGTCAGCAGGGGTGGCAAAAACATCCAGGACCCCCTTGTCCACAGGACCAAAATATCAAGCAAGACCTGCCTTGCAAACTGTAGCCTCTCCATGGCTTTGCTGGCTTCATCTGGCACTCACAGTAATTTCTTTCTATGAAAGAACAGTTCTGATTTCTTCCTCTATGAATCTTGACTTAGTAGCAGTGACACTTTGAAAGACTGCAGACCTTTGAGTTTCCTTTCCTACAAGTAAGAGCTGTTTTCAGAATTTTTATTAGACTGTTTTCTCTTTAAGGTATAATGGATATGGTGTGGCAAGAAAATTTGCATAAAGCTTTCCATGGTGATGTAAACAAAACAATATTATCAGGACTGGAAGGAAAACAGTAGTTAATTTATATTTCCACTCTGACCTGAAATTCACACGAGGTATCCTCATTTAATAACACGAAAATGTTAAATAGATAAAAGTTGATGGTATTTTCTTAAGTTTTCATCAAATGTATTACATTAAAAATACATGTTAAAAATTCACTCGGATGGGTTCATGCTGCATGTTAGGGAAAAACGGGAGCTAAATTTGTGTTACTAATCTAGATTGTACCTTTTTTAATTTAAAAAAATACCCCAAGAAATCTGTGGGATTTGGGTACAAAAAACACTTTCACAAATTCTTTACTTGTCAAGTGTAAAGAAACCATAAAAATATTAGTGAATAAGGTCTATGTCTTTTGCAGTTCTTCACTATATATAAATAGTTTATTTGATTTTAAAGATATAAACCACAGACTCAGTGTCTACCTTGCAATGAAATGATCAAATAAATAAAACTTCAATTTGGCACGAGCCTGCCAGTTCTGATCTTAGTTTCAGTTCATAAGTCCAGCTCACTTGAAGGTGGAATGCAAAACCTCCACAGCACCTTCAGGACCCATACTGAGGGGCAGGCAATGGCATGTGACAGGCACCAACACCCTTTAGAGGCCCAGAAGAATTAACTTCCCAATGCTTTAGTTAAAATCAAGGTGAAAAGTCTCTCTACAAGTCCAGTTTAATACTTCTGTTATTTTCTAAAGCTCACACACTGCTGGAACATGTAAGGCTTCAGCTCTGCACCATTTTCCCTGTAAGCAACTCACACAACCGGTGCTACACACACCTTAGCACAGCAACACAAAACACACAGGCTTGCTTGTAAGCAGAGGAATGCAACATGGCCACTTTTCAGATGGGGACTCGTGTAGTCTTCCCTCTGTGTGAGGAGCCAGACCTGTACGCTCTGTTAGGTGTTGTGCACCTCCTAAGCAGAGAGTGAATTTTGCAAAGATATTTCCCATCTTAACCATAAACATGAGCAGACCAGGGTTGCAGACTATCACAACATTCTGCCTTTCAGAGGGAAAAGAATGATCTTGTGTTTCAGATGCTGGCTCCAAATCATCGCTCTTCCTACCTCCACAGTGCCTTGCCCTACGATCTTAGGTAAGTCACTCTATGTTTCTGTGCCTTGGTTTCCCTTCTCTGTAATGTTCATAAGGTGACTTTGCCGCATGGCAGAGCTGTCGCCAAGCCTAACTGGTAATGTGTATGGTATATACAAGGTCTTTGATCAGAACAGAAAAATGCTATATCATTTACACTAAGGTGTTCTGCTTCTTTGTTCCCACAAACAGATTCATGTAGGACCTTTAGGCATCAAGAACTCTGCCTACACCTCAGAGCTACTCTGGGTCATTGCAAAACCAGTGTTGCTTCCTGGCAGGTTTGATTACCTTCTGAGATTGTGGGAATGAGCAGAGATCACTGTGGCTCTCAAAAGGAAGGTGCTGATCATGCAGAAACTACATCCCTGTCTCCAGCCTTCACTGCCACAACAGTGAGCAATCTGTTTTTTAATAAGCAACAGTAGATAGATCAGTATCAGAAATCACTTCTCCATGACAGTCTCATTCATGCTGTTCTAGAGCAACTTGGATGCCAATCTTTGGAAGTACACGAGGTGAACTTAATCTTTAGCCCATTACTGGTGATCTGGAGACAACCTATAACAAGAAAAGCACCTGGAAACCAAAGCTTGTTCCTTAAACCAGCAGAAAGTGAGGTAATTAATTTTTTTCTTACACAGAAGCATTTCTAGATACAACTTCAGGCAACACAGAACACTAGTCACTCTGTTGAAAAACAAGACCCCAGCAGGGTCTGAGCACTCAAGAACAAGGCATCCTCTAACCAAAGATATCAAAGTCTGAAAATTTTCGCTTCGGTGCCTAAACATAGTTCAAGTTTCCTGCTGAACACAGTTGTCAGTGTCCCAGATGTAACTTTTATGTTTCACATGTATAAAATACTAATTTGGAAAAAAGTAATTTTTCCCAAACTTGGAGACTGACTCACCATCCTCTCCAGCAGGCAGAAGAATCTGTGATATGAGCTACAAAGTGTGTCTGAGACATTATATGTAACTATCTTTGTCCAGTTTCACGTTTGTTTTCCTTTCCAAGCAGTAATTTTTTTCCTTAAAAGATAGTGGAAAATGTCATAAGCAAAGCATTTTCAACAATTTATTTTAATTTTCAAGATATGATTTGCTTGGCTGTAACGTCTGCAGTAGGTAAGTGCTAACCTTCTGAACAAAGCAGATCTGTACATCCTCCTCTCCCAGAAAATGGAATGATAGAATTTGTCACCTCACGCTGGGCCCAAATGTGGGCTGATGGATACTCTGCAGATGGCAAGGAGTACAGGTAAGAATGACAAATTATTCCCAGTTGCTACTTGCTCACCCCAGCACAAAAATTTCACTTAGTTGCAGTTTTGGGGTTTTTTTTTTGGTTCAGACTTCTTGTGACTGACTGCATAAGACTATATGGCTATGTATATACCCTTCAAATGCAGTAACGGGGCGGGGGGAGAGAGGGGAGTACTCTGCTTACTTTCCAAGGACCATTTACTAATCTTGAATTCAGCTAACCAAGCAGCATAGCAGGGAGTTTATAAAGATTCCCATAATTCTGCCTAGCGTGTAATCCAAGCACAGAGCTCTTACTGTATCAGTAAGAATTAGGGACTAAAGAGGAAATATATACCTAGTGAGTTGCTTGTAGGAAATTGGTTATATTAATTACAGATTAATTTTATAGATGAATTTTATTTTCAATTATGGACATCATTGTTGTTTAGTTTGACAATGTATGAACAAATGTGAAAATACCTGTATAATGTGTCCTAGTTTTTCACAAAAATAAGATAATATTGATGAGAACCACAAAATTGTTTGGTCAGACTATGACATGTTTTTCCTATTATTGCTATATTTCAAAAGAGTCAAAACTGATTTTCAAAACAAGAATATTGTTCTCTTTAGTTTAACTTCAGTTCACATAGTAATGGTAAAGAACTTTGACAATATTCCATGGATTTAACTGATAGAATTCCAAAAGCATGACTTTAAGTACCCAATTCTGGACTGCAGTACAATGTGCATAAAAGTGTAGTGGACTGTTCACAGAATTATTGCTATTAATTACATTAATAAGTAGCAGAAGAACATGAATTATGAGTTAAAAGAGAACATCTTTACTAAGAGACAACAGAGGAGAATACTTTGCAGGTTTTATTTTGTTCACTTATTAAGTTACCTTTTGCATGAAAGTTTCTATTGTAAGAGTTAATTGAAGCTCTGACAGAGAATCCGGAATTGTTCAATTTTACGACTTTTTTTCCTAGTTCTTCAGTACCTTCATATATTTGGAAAAATTTCCATATAAAAGAAGTTTCCTTTTCTTCAGTGGGACAATTAATGTGTGCAAACTTTAACTGAGTCCAAGTATAAGCTCTGTGCGCTGACAGAATGTTAGGAAATCAAGTCTAATGAGTGGTCAGATAGTGAACAAAAGTAACTCTAGAAATCAGAAAACTGATTTATAGAAAGCAGTGCTAAGGAGTGTAAGGTTTCCATCTCTAAGGGACAGAATATAAGCAATGAAATGGAGAAGTGGTTTTCAACCTTTTTGAATTTGCAGACAATCTAAAAATATTTTTAGTGGATAGGAATACCAATGTAATATATTTAAGCTTGCAGATAATAAACCAGCTTTTTCAGGCAACACTGACAGGAAACCCAAGGATCCCCAAGGGTTCACAAGCTATAAGCAAGAAATCGCTGAAAGGAATAATACCAATTTATCTATCCCATTCTAGCTTTGATTCTTAAGTTTGCCGTGTTGTCTTGAATCTGCCTTACTAATTAGCTGGAGTTATATTACCGTACCGCTTACATATCTAGAAATACCAAAGAAATCTGGAGAAGTAATATTATTGGATTTCATCATGTCTCATCTAAGGAAAATTTTATTTCATGAAGGAAAGAAACAGAATAAAATAATGTTTCCATTTATATACAATGTGTCAGTAACTTATAAACAATTTTTTCAATGACCACACAGCTGCAATCACTGTAGGTTCTTTTTTTTAAAAAAAAAACAACAAAAAAAAGAGCTCATATAATGCTTACATAGTCTCTGAAAGCATAGCATCTTAATAAAGGAAGAGGAAGCCACTGGAGTAATTAGAAAGGTATATTGTAGTGCATATAATGGCAGAAGGATGTTTGTATTATAGTCCAACACATCATTAAGGATGCAATTGTTATTTAATGTGGCACAATCATCTTTCTACTCTTCATGAAATCCACTTAAGTAATTACTTTTCTTAGCTCATTGGCTCTATGAACTGACAGTTTAGCAAAGTGCTATGTCTAAAGAAATACTGAATCTCCATTTTTATAATACCCTACCTCTTTTAAAGTTAGACTGTTAGTGCTTACCTGAAATGGCCGTTTTGAAAAAATGGTGAGGAGGGTGTAGAAGAGGGGGAAAACTGGGTGAGGGGGAAGAGGGGGGAAAAAAGTACTAAGAGGTTACAGAGCTGCCTTTAAAAATGAAAATATTAAATAAAAAGCCCTGCTCCCTTTTTCTCTGCGGTGTATTCCTTTTCCTCAGTCTTGTTTTTGGAACACATATATATATATATATATAAATATAAAACCAATTAAGTGGTGTGTCTGCATAATGTTTATTAATTTTTGTATTTGTTAGCAGCAGAACACTAGTTCAGTAGTACATGACTTTAAGTTGCTTCTAATCCATTTTTAGGAGGAGTAGCTTTACAAAGTATGGTTTTTAAGATTTGGGAGAGTACGGTCTTATGAAAGTTAGCGGGGTACATTAAATAACATGTTATTTTATTTTCTAATCTTTTTGCACTTATGACCGCAATAATATATGGGAGCAGACAAACATCAGCTATATACTCAGAGCTCATTCGTTTTTTTTTCCTGTCATGCATATTTTAATATAAAGTTCAAGCCCATTCTGCAGAGCAAGCCCAGCATTCAGCAAACACAGCACTGAAGTGCAACATTTAAATTGCCCAGGAACGTGCTTTTCTTTTTTTTTCCATTTTAATCTTTAAGCTCTCTTTCAAAAGATGTTGTATTCTTCATGTTTACTAGCATTACAACAAGGTAAGCCTGAAATACCTTTATCTTATTTGGTAGATCTATGTTTGACGCTCTTTGTTTGAATAGAAGTGTCAGCTGTATTTTACTTTATTGTATAAAAAAGTTTCAGCATTTAATTAAGGGTCAAGTACCCGCAGTAGATAAATGCAACAGCTAAAGCATATTTCTGATCTCTCTGAAGACTGCAATCATGAAAATTATTATCATTGAGTAAAACTGGTCTCAATGATGGTGACTCGGAGATGGAATCTGTGTTAGTCAGCCATAATTTACATAATAATGGGTTCCGAGTTTTCATCAGCACCTTTTGTTTGTACAGTGCTTACTGCTACAGTAAATTGTCAAAATGTCATTCCTATCCAATCAGCCAGAAAATATCAACAGTAAACAAGGCACAAGAAGAAAATCTCTGATTAAAAGTATGGTGGATGAAACAGTAAAATGGGACACTGTAATAGTTGTAGCAGTCTTATTCTGATATATTAAACAACACTGCAGAACAACTTACGAAACTTATTATTACTTAATGAAACAATGCCACGGAGGGGGTGATGTCATTAAAAGTACTTTATCAAACAGTTAGATAACTAGTTTGATTATACTTGTGTTTGTCATTGCCTGTTTGTTTGCTCTGCCATGTGGCAATCTATTTCACTTCTCCAGGCAAAACAGTCCCAACTAAATAGTTACTTTCAGGATGGGCTGGGTAGCCAGAGGCACACAGGAATATACATACAAATTGCCCCAAAGGAACTTAATCAAGGTAAACACTGAGTCCTACCTAAGTTAAAATGCTGGCCCAAATAAATCTCTCTTCTCTCTCTAACAAACAAACACACAAAGCCTGATAGTATTTAAGTTGAAATGAATTCAGTGTAACTTCCTGCCACCTTCTAATATACACAGAGGTGCAAGGAGAGGAGGAGCATGAGTTAGTCACAGTGTAGGCTTTATAGCCATCATACTTATATACTATATTAAAATTAAAAGTTTCACATTGTGTTTGAAATAAAAATTAATAAAGTGGCATCCTGCCAAAGAGAACCAGAAGCCACCCTTGTGTGGAACTGAAATATTTGGCTTATATAGTACTTAATTTATTTTCATTAAATGACAAGTTATATAAGTGTATCTTTAAAACAGAGCCACAAAAACTTGAAAAAAAAGTTTCTTTGTATTGTGGCTCATAAAGGTTGACACAGTCATAGCATGTATATAAACAGAACAAGAAACAATAAATGTTCCTCAAGGAGGGCTTCCAGCACTGTGCTCTTAAAAACCTTCAAAAAGGATGCGATCACAGAGTTGAGTCACCACAGAAAAGACTCACAGTACCTTCTTTTGGAAATGAATAGGAGTTTTAAAGTCTATTGAAATGAAGTGTTGACATAAGGAAATATTTTGTAGAGCTTTCAGGTTTCTTTACCATTCACTTTATTTTACTTGGCTACTTTTAATTTTTTTCCACTTCTTCTCTTTGAAAATCCTGCATTGTCCAAGCCCTTTCGATTAAGCAGCTTGACTGAATGAAAGCACTGTGATGATGTGGCGGTGCATCAATAAACAGGGTGCCTCTCAAAGCAGGACAGAATGCTGAGAAATAGGGCTGATCAGTGGTAATTACTCTGACACTTCATGCGCTACAGGGAATTAACTCCTAGGACTTTGGGCCGAAGTAGTAGTTGATGTTCCACATTGTGAATGCCTCAGTGCCTGAACCCATTATCAGTTTAAATGGAGAAGGGAATTCACTATAGACAGGGCTTTTTTTTTTTACCCCCCTCCTCTCCCCAGTTAGGAATGCGAAGCACAGTGCAGAAAATAGAAATAATTTGGGATGCTGAGCAGGATGCATTTCTATTTTTTGCTAAGGTCTTTACATTCATTTCCTATTAAAACACAAATAATTGAATAAAGGAATGCCCATAGCAACCATATTTACGAGAATGTACCCATCATGTTGAGGAAGACACCCATATGCCAACTTAAGGAAGTGAAATTGCTCCAAGGCAGACCTGCAGAAACTAAAGTACACAAAAACACATAGCAGGAGAAGAAATACAGCTAAAAAGGCAACTAGTTAGCAGCTGCCACTATGACCTTTAACTGCATCCATGGTAACTGGGCTAAAGATGGAGTTCCATTTTATTATTCTCACACCCACAATGTTAAGCCTATGAATCCCATTGCAATTTAATGGCTGAAATCAGAAGGCAGATCTGTGTTCATTGGACCAGTGCCGACATCCTCTTAGCTAATGAGTGCAATAAACATTTTCATGCCAGGAAACCAATGCAAGTGGAAATATTATGCCATGCAGAAATCTATCCCCCAAACACAAAGAAATGGTCAGTAAAGTAGGTCCTTTATGATAATTTGCATATACTGTAATTTTTCAGGTTTTAGGCCACGTGTCTTTGGAGCGGGAAGATATTTAACTCACATATTTTTTAGTACTGTGGCATGCAACAGCATTCACCTTATATTAAGAATTGTGGGAAGAATTATGCATTCCAGAGTTAATGACTATTTCTGTCTCTAATTATTTTGCTCAAGGAATCTTATGTTTTTAAATAGTATTTTTTCTTTCATGCACCTAAAATGCATTTCATCCTTTTGCAGGCTATGTACAGTACCACCAGCTGAGCAAAAGACAGTAAACCAGCAAAGTATTTCAACAAGAAAGAAACCTTTGTTCTAACTTTTGTTGCTATTGCAATTTGACTCATAGGTTTTCTTAAGAATCAGTGACAATGTCATAGCTTTGTCATGTGAGCTAAAAGCAAGACATATATCATCCTTACTTGGGCTGAAGACCCAGAGCA
Source organism: Columba livia (assembly GCF_036013475.1). Taxonomy (NCBI): domain Eukaryota; kingdom Metazoa; phylum Chordata; class Aves; order Columbiformes; family Columbidae; genus Columba; species Columba livia. The sequence continues at coordinate 67,104,608 of NC_088602.1, forward strand.
ATGACAACAGTGGTTAAAAGGATCTGTGCTGGATGTGTCTTTGAATTCTCAAGCACTTCCATCTCTGAAGTTCTGTGGTAACCTGTAAAACAGACAATGAGAGGTATGGAGTGGAGCTAACAATTGATTTGTAAGCCATTACCTGGAAAAAAAAAAACAGACCAAACAGCATGGCTGAGGAGCAGCTGTAATTATTTAAAAAAAATGTAAATACAGTGATTTACCCCATTGAGCCATTCAGTCATTTATCTGTCTTACAACCTGCCCCCCCTCTAAAGAAGGAGCATCATTCTAATAACAGAGCAGATCAGGGTGAAGAAGAAAACTCTGGAATTCATAAATGTATGGCTGGGAAATGAAGGTCACCAAAATCTCCTTGAACTCTCGGGTAAACTCACTGTATTTGCTTCAATGTGGTGCAGTCAAAGGCATAAAACTACATTAGTACATTTATAAAGAGCATTATATGAAATATCCCTGCCTCTCACAGTCAACTTCCTCCTCCATCTTAAAATATCCAGAATTTTATTTTTGTTAAAACTTTAGCCTGGCATAAGGAGAGAGGGTTTAATGACTTCCCCTGACAAGAACTACATGTATTTTTTTTTTTCTTATGGAATACTGCCAAATATCCTTTAAAATAAAAAGCTTGAACTATTTTGCTAACAGAAGCCGCTTGTTCTGGTAACTGTAAAGGTCAGACAGAAAATAATTTTGGTGTTTCTTATCTTTTAAAATAATGTCACTTTTTATCATTACGGTAACATTTTTGGACAACAAAGAAAAGAGAAAACAGAAGATGTGATACCCCAGACCGCTAGGTACACTATTTCTTAAAAGGCATTAGGTTAAAAAAGCTGTTAGCCAATTATACCAAAGACTGGAAATGTCACAAAAGCCAATGAAATCTCCCTGGTAACATTCAAAAATAATATGCTTTGGATCATACTGTATGTTAAATGACAACTGTCAATTTAAAAAAGAAATCCTCCAAAATCTTTGATGTATGACAATTTAGAAGTTGAAATACACTGTTCTTACCATTTAATATCTTTGAGATAAAAAGCTTTTGACACGTTAACTAATGTGAAGGAATAAGTGCTCCTCTCATTTCCCTAACACAGTACTGGTCTGCACTGAGTAGCTTTTATGATAAATGTAATAAGAAACAAGGTGGTACATAACCTCTAAATTTACTTAAGAAGTATATGTATTTATGGCTATTACATTACATAACAATAGGGAAAGGTGAGATTTTTTTTTGTATTTTTTTTGCATTGTTCTTTGCTATGTGCAGTCTTCCAGTTAAAATGGGCATTTGAATAGGCACTGATTGTCAATATAATCTAATCCACTTTTCTGTCTAGGGCTCTAGTACCGTATGATTCAGAGGAAGCCACCAGTCTCTGAATTTGTGGCCACTCCAGGATAAAACATCTGTTGAAATGCATGTTAGGTGTGTGGGGTTTTTTTTTTTTTTTTCACTACATGGAAATCATTCACAATCTCTAACTTCAGGCCTCTGGCTTGGGTGGCTCCCAGGTAGCTGAGGAAAGCCCCACCGGGCAGTGCTGGGTGGTGATGCTGGGCTCTTCACTTCAGCTGGGCTCCCAGATTCATTTGCCACAGATGCCAGCTCCTACTCTATAAGTGTATCCATCTCAGCAGTTAAGGCAGTGCCTCAAATCTGTGTGCCTTAACTGGAGCCCAGCTGGACATCTCCCATTTTAAGGATGACCTGAGGTTTTATACTATCAGGTTTCTCTGTGTAAGGACTTCTCCTGCCAGTGAAGAAATGGACCTCAGCAATGACTTTTAGACAAATGCCTGTCCCTGGGTAAAGGGGGTGTTAGAGAATCTAAGCCATAGGTGATCAAATAATACAAGGTTGGTTCAGCAGGAGCATTTGAGGTCTGAATTTCAAGTTGTCTAAATTAACATCCTGTAAAAAAGGAAATTAGATATCTAAAAAAAATAGTAAGCTTCTAGGTATTTTTGCTGACCTTAATGAATTGTGAGCATCTATGCTAAGTATCTACGCCTAAGTGTAAGTGTCTGTGCCTAAGCAGTGTAGACTTCACCAGTTGTTGCCGTTGTACTCTGGGAAAGAGAGTAGTTCCTGAACCTCTTTTAATTAACAGTAGAGACACCGGCTAGGAACCCTGTTGTGTATTGCCTCAGATCACCTGTGGACTTTTTTCAGTTATTTTCCGAAGAGCAGACCACAAGTTAACTGCGCCAAGGCTGGGAAGCTTTAAGAACTCATTCAGTAAATCTTTATAATAATGTTATATCACTGACATTAAATAAAACAGCAGGGCACAGGATGGTGTCACAATTGTGAAGAAGACAATAAACATGATCTGCTGGGAAATCTTTCTGACCCCAAAAGCAAGGGCGGAAGACAGTACTTTGGTTGCACAACATATTTGAAGATGCAGATTTTGCTGTTGTGGAACACTGGGACATTGGGACCTCTTTCTGTTAGGCCAAGGAGCTGCACAGAGTGGGCTCCATCTCATGGGTGGGATAAGTTCCATATTTGGTTGAAGAGTAGATGGAACATCCAAAATGACAGTATTAATGCAATACTTTGTGTTGACAGATATAATAAAAACTTTAGCTATCTATATCCCAGTAGAACCTATAAAGCACAGAAAATTACTATAAGCAGCCAGTGAAACAAGAGGAAAATGTATGCTAAGCTGAACTATAAACAGGATGGCATTTTTAACTTTTATACAAACAAAATAATCTACATGCACGGCAGAAATTTCAGAAAGTTGAGATGGCAAAACTACTCATATAAAGTTGGAAGTGTAGACTTTTAAATAAATATTTCTGCTTTGAATCTGAAAGAGCAAAATGGTATACTTATACACGTGTTTATGAATTGTTGAATTTTTTGTGTTTGGCAAAGTGATATATTTGATTTCAGCTAAATCCAAATAGATTTTTTAAAAATTTTCAACATACCAAAAAAGAACCTTTTAATGTCCATTTCCATTTACTTTCACTGGAGCAATGTCTCCCTAGGGACTTAGAAAAGATGGAAGAAGAAGTCAAGAAGTCAGTCCAGAATTCCTTTATCTCAGTGCTTAAACCATTTCCTGTGAGACAAGAGAACAGGGTCACATTCTTATTCGCAGTGAAAAAGGGACATTTGAGCTTTCCTTTCCCACTTCATGGGTGACAGATGAATGTAAAAGCGTAAGAAAGTAAAACTCTTTTCTGGTTGTGGCATGACATTCAAATTCTGCCATACCTGTTGATCCAGTGCATTCCAGATTATTGAATACTTTAAGATCTATCAAAACTAATGTCTCTGGTTGAATTAACCATTCCAAGGTGAAAAAATGTTCAGCTTCACTTGCATTACACGAAGATAACAAAGAGGATTCCTCATTAGTAATCAAAGAGGATGTGGAACAACAAAAACTAGTGATTAACATTCTTAAATCAGCAGCACTTGGTAGCCAGCATTTAAGAATTCCTAGGAGCAGTTGGAGAAACGTTCAAGACATTGATAGAAATTTTGAACAAGTCCTGACAGAAAAAGAAAGCTATAGAAGGTAACCAGGCAATGTCACTTGTCAGACCCCTTCCCCTGCTGTTATTCTTCTGCAAAACATTGCAAAGGTGACATGGGATGTTTCTCCTCTAATTCCACAAGAACTTGTACAAGAGGATGGATTGCAAGGTTTGTTGTTGTTGTTGTTGTTGATTTTGCTGTTTTTTTGTTTGTTTTGGTTTTGTTTTTCTTAAAAGCCCATCAACTTAAGTTAAATTTCTCCTGGAAGCATTTATGGATAAGTCAGTGGTAAATAACAAAGAGAACACTGTGGAGATGGAAAAGATCACTCAGAAAACCATGTTATTAAAAACACGGTGCTTTAATACAGCCCAATATTAAGTTACCTTTCTAGAAACAACAATGAAAACCACAGAACTGCATAACTGGATGCAGTGACTTAAAAATATGGAAGATTCATACAAGACAAGCAACCAAATAGTAGCTCAAAATGAGATGATAGAGCAAAAAACCCAACAGAATTGCTGAATGGTCAGTGGGGAGCAACAGAGCTGATCTTTCTGTTACAACTTGAGGAGGAAAATGTTGGTGTATTGTATCAACTCTGCAGTCCACATTTTCAGAAAACCACAGTGGGGCTACTGGAGAGGGTAGAGAGGAAATGCAGAAATGTTTTAAAACGGGAGAAAATGCCTTCTGGTGAGAGATTTAAAGAGTTGGATCCTTCTGTTTATGAGGAAGAAGATTGAGAGGTGACTTGGTTATGGCATATATACCTTCTCAGGCAGAAAATAATGGATATGAAAGGACTCCATAATGTAGTGGAGAAAGGCATAATAAGAACCAAAGGCTGGAGCCCGAAGCCAGAGGAATTCAAATTGGAAATAAGGCACACATTTTTAATACTGATAGCTATTAGCTATCAGAACACATTATAGAGGGAAGTGGTGGATTTTCCATCTCCTGAGATCTTCAAATCAAGATTAGATGCCTCTCAGGAAGATATACTTTAGTTGCAGTGGAACTATTTGGCTCAAGGTAGGGATAACTGTGTGAAAGATAAGTGCCTGTGATCAAGAAGAAAGCAGATTAGATGATCTAAGAGCTCCTTTTTGCTTTTTACCCTGTGAAAATTTGAAAACCTGCAGTACGTAGCTGGGAGTTAATCTGAGTTCTCCACCCCGGATTTAGCCCAATCAGATTACTGGTGGATTGAAGTTAAATTCATACCCCATTCCTCACGCTTTTATATCCCTTTGCAGGGATTTACCCAGAGGGAAGTCAGAGTTATTGCTATTTGCTTTCCTTCAGGATTCTGCTAAGGCAATGCTCCATGTTGGAGAAATTAATGGAATAAATGCAAAGAATGAATGCAAAGATCTGCAAACGCTGTTTAGACTTTAATTTACACTTAATTCTAGAAAAGCTCAAAAGAGAGATCACTGTCTTTGGCACATACTTCTAGGATTGAGGCATGGCAAAATGCAGAAGGATTGTGTTCACTGTACTGCCTACTAATATCACTCATATGACTTTGTATTTGCAGTCTTCACTCCTAAGCCTCTGGTAACTACTGAAAAATCCTTGCTTCACATGTGAGTGAAGGTGACAAGGAGAACAGTTTTCTAACTTGTGGCATTTACAGATAGGTACAGGAATGTTGGAAATTTGTTATTGTGTTAAATGACAACCTTTGTGAAAGGATGCTGTGTAGTCCATGTGTGGAAACAACTTGGGAGTATCTTTTGCCTGATCTTGGCCTCCTACATCAGACAACTGGTATAATTTGGTTATGAGACTTGTATTTCAAAGACCACAGACTAGTGGTGATACTAACAAGAAAAGTAGGCAGTACTACAGAATGCCACATTTTGTGTACTATGGGATGCATTTATCTCAGATATTGGTTTAAAATTACTGCTTTGAAGCTTGATTTTGTGGTGATGAGGGGAATAGAAAAAGGATGCAGAGCACAATGTAGGTAGGGAAAAAATGAAACTAAAAATATTGTTTTAACAGGGAGAAAGGGGAAAAGAAGAAGTCATTGAATATTTGGAAACAAGATGAACATGTGAAATTATGGTGCAAAAGGACAAGTTTATGCACAACTGTTCTATGGACTCTTAAGGCATAAGTAATTTTGCTTAACTTGAGCTGTCAATGCCTGAAGTTGTCACCATAGATTCCCTCTACTGCCAATGGAAAGAAATAGGTGCTTCTAAAACATGATTCAGCTGACCTATTTTAGCCATCTACTTCAGGATGAGATGAATCATACCCTAAAAGAGCCTATTTCTCTCCATTGATTATGAAAAGAGTCCAGGGTGACAATCTCAGATGGAGATGTCTCAGTTATAGATTTTTGTATTTGGTCAGATGAATCCCACTATTAGCGCCTATAGATTCTGACACATCTTCACTTTTTTCCATAATTTCTTATTGAAAAAAACAGCTAGTATGGAGAAATAGAAGAGATACACATACATTTCTATCAGGTGCAATTTACTGTAGAATGACTGGAAAACTGACATTATATGTGTCAAATGTTGACATTTTGATGAAAAAAAAAATCAGCCCCCAAAATACTTTAGCTGAGAAAGAAAATATTTCTGTGTGGAAATACTGACATGTGGTCTCATGGGAGTGACAGGTCAGTGCTTCAAGCTTCCAACCTTCTCTACAGGGCAGAGTGTCTGCCTGGACTATGTATTCCACGATTCATCCTGGTTCCTTCCATTGATGAGCCTGGTGATACCTCTTGGGATCCCCATGGTGATGACAAATCACAAGAGATTAGCCTACCCAAACAATCAGAAGCAGGCAAAGAAGATTAGAAGCATGAAGTAGCTAAGTGACACCTTCTGCAAGGTGACAAAGTGGCATAGTTTTAAAAGAAATATATAGAGATTTGCTGAAATGATAGTAAGGTCCTTCCCCTTCCCCTTCCCCTTCCCCTTCCCCTTCCCCTTCCCCTTCCCCTTCCCCTTCCCCTTCCCCTTCCCCTTCCCCTTCCCCTTCCCCTTCCCCTTCCCCTTCCCCTTCCCCTTCCCCTCCCCTTTCCCCTTCCCCTTCCCCTTCCCCTTCCCCTTCCCCTTCCCCTTCCCCTTCCCCTTCCCCTTCCCCTTCCCCTTCCCCTTCCTTTCCCCTTCTCATTCTCCTTCCTTCCTTTCCCCTTCTCATTCCCCTTTTCATTCACATTTCCCTTCGCTCCACCCCCTTCTTTTCTGCTGCTTCCTTTTTCATTCTTTCATTTTTTCTCTTTCCCTCTTGTTGAGAAACTGTGGATGGTGCTAATAAACTTAATAATAATTTTATGAATGTGCAGTTAGCAAAAGATACTTCCCAGTATGGCACAGGAAATAAAAAATTAGACCTGCCTGACAGGTTATCTAATCAAACCTGAGTGTAAAAATATGCATAAGATAAGTTCAGAAATATCTTTGAAGATAAATCTTGTGCATAACATCTCTAGAGGTAACATCATGTTCAACTTATAGAGGCTGCATTACTCATGTGCATAAAATAGTAACCTCTGTGAATGGTCTACACAAAATCTGTTATTTAAGAAGGCAGAGATTCTTACTCCTAATTCCAGATGGAGGCAACCAAAAGGGAGAAAAATTAATTTCAGTGTTTCCTTGATGCAAAAATCTCAGTTTATAGAAGACGGAAGGCTGAACAGCCTTTGAGTTTCCTTCAGGGAGCTCTGCTGATGTTGCGTATTTGTCAATAAAACTAAGGTAGAGAAATAGACTACTCTGTTTTTTATTTGAAATGTAAACTCATCTGCTTACAAGAGTATATAATACAATGCAAGTAAAAAAAACAGACTTCAGTTTTATGCATATTATATACAACCAAAAGTTATAATGACACAGTCAAGAACTCAAAAAAACAGAACATTTGAAAATATTTTGTCTTTTAAATACGCATAATGCTTTGCATTTGATTATATATTCACAGATTATTTATTTTTACAGATGTCACCTGCTATATTCGCAAACCTTGATGCCCTCTGTCTGTAGTCTACAAGCTTCCACAGCCTTCTCAGTTCAATGTCTCCCCCAGGTAATCTCATAACCAAGCTCCATTTTCACTCATTGTACTGAAATCTTTTGTCAATCCATCATGAGATTCACTGTGCACAGCAACAGCCTTGTCTCAGAATTTTTAGTTAGGCATAGACCCCCAGACTGTCCTGATCTCTGTTCTACCCATGCAGATCCCCAACTGATCTATTTTTACTCCTTTTCTGCATTGGTTTTCCTGGCAATGCCCATTGCCTGGCTCCCTACCTCAAAGCGCAAGGGCTTCCTACCTACTTCCTAAATATCCACCCCAGTTTCCTTTCCTAGCCTGCTCCTCTTATGCATCTTATGATATATCTGCTCACTGACCTCTTTAATAAGGTCTAATGTACTTCACTTGGACATAAGTCTTCTTCTTTCTCACCAGAATTTAGTTTGCTGTCACCCAAACCAAGAAGCTCTTTGTAACTCTCAATACAATATTTTTCATCAGATCATAATTCCAGCTTTCTAATGCTTCTTATGACAATGAGGTCTCAGTGAGCTCTTCCTTGGCTTCCAGTTATCCTAGACACCTTTGTGCTCCTAGAGAGTTATCAGGTTACTAGGCAGAATTTTTAATTTCTCCTCCAAGTCCCAGTATTTTGCTCTCTCCACATTATAATAGAATATGGTGGCTCCCTTCTCCATGTCAGCAAGAAATCCTCAGTACAAAAAAAGGTAAGCAAGGTTCCCTGCCCTCCATGCTGCTCTCCGGAGAGGTTCGACAAACTCCCTGGAGGTTAGGATCTGGGGGGAAGCAGGCTAAACATGAGTCCACAACAGCCCTGGTAGTCTTGGAAGCTGATGGCATCTTGGGCTATGTTAGTGAGATGAAAGGTTGAATCAGATGATATTTCGATATCCTTTCCAACCGGGGCTGTTCTATGATTCCATATTAACTATATTAATGGTATGTTGAGAAAAGTGATTATTCTCCTTTACTTGGCCACACCAAGATACTGTGCTCAGTTTTGGGAAACCAATGCAAGAAAGATGTAAATAAGTATAATCCAGGGCCTAGAGCACATTCCCTATGAAGAATGTCTGTGGCAGCTGGGTTTGTGCAGCCTGAAGAGGTGACTGCAGGGGGACCTAATAACTGCTTTTCAACACTTATGAGCAGGCTCTTAAGATGGCAAAGCTAAGTCTATTACTGAGGCGAATGGCAAGAGTACAAGAGATAATGGACTTAACTGGAATGGGGAAGCTTCTGACTGGATATAAGGAAAAATATTTTTAACTGTGAAGAAAATCACACACTAGAGTAGGTTGTACAGAGAGGCTGTGGAATCCACCTTTCGAGGTTTTCAAGACCTGATGGGACAAAGTCCTGAGCAACCTGAATTTTGACCTTTTTCTGAACAGAAGGTTGGACTAGAGATGTCCTGAAGACCCTTTCAACCTACATGATTTCCCAAAAGTTCCTCACTTGTCTAAGTTAGAATGGGTTTGGGTTTATATCAATGCTATGCATCCTTTTAAAATGTCAAGCCTTTGCTCTCAGGTGCAAAAGACTTGGAGCACGTCAAAGGAAAGACTGCCAGAATTTTTTCAATGTGTACAAAACAAGATTATCTCCCTGGACTCACTGTTGGATACTACTGAGTGGTTTTGTCTGAAATATTTGAAGAGAGAAAAATGAGGTCTGAGGCAAAGTGAACATAAACAAAAAGTCTGATTCTCAGACTGTTGCTGGTCTGCCACTGGTGCTACCAAAGTTGCTGTTAATCCATCATGACTACGGTGAAAGTTCAGCTCCCCATCATGCCAACTAGACATCACATGTTGAAAACCAGGCGAGTTGCCAAACACTAGTTCATTTTTAGTGGGACTGCCATGGTTTGGCAAATCAAGAGGTAAACCAGAATATACTCTATTTTGTCATCTGTTCTTAATGCACTCTGTTGTTTTTTTAAGTGGTTTTGCATGGAATAATTAATTTATTGTATTAGCCAGTTGTAAAAATTATACCCAGTATCAGCTGTAATCTTATAATTGTCTTTCTCTCCTCCCTCCATGCCAGCACACCCAAAAAATTTTATTGCTGGCCTGCAATAAGGTTTTCCTCTGAGATTCTCTTAGTATTTCCAAACTTGTATCACTTAGCTAAGAGATGAGTGGTGACATTTAGCAAAGTCAGCAGAAAACAAAGACAATGCTACATCTGGAAGCAGAGGACAGCCACCACCAACAAAAAAGGAAACAGTGCTTTTGGTCATATTTTATAAAACAGAAAGTGGAAGATAAATGTTGACTAAGCTTGGAGGCTAGAGGTTTCTTGGAGAAAAATGCATAATAAAGTAAGGCTGTACAAAAAATTGAGCTTAACATGATGGGAAGTAACTCAAAAATGATATACATAAAAAAAAGCTAAGATATAATAACCTAAAGATGTAGTTTCCTAAATGAACTCTACCAGTAGTAAAGAGAAAAGGAAAACATAGAAAGATACCTGCTTGACTGTATCTGAACAGTTGTCAAAGACACATATACTGTTGATTAAACTCGTAAATTATATTAGAAGTGAACTTTATATGTAGAAGATCCTTTGGGAATTCAGAAACTGTCTCCAGACCTGACAGCTGATGTCAACATTTGTATTCCATATTTTCTGAAGAAACCAAGGAAAAGGCAACGAGCTTGAAAGGCCTCTGGAATTGGCGTAATTACAACAGAAAAACCCAGATAGTTCTACAGATTTACATGCACTAATTTTCAGGTCTGGAACAGGAGAAAGACTTTCTTATATTAGAAGAGGCATGTGAGAGACACTTGCAGAGTCCTGGAAAGAGGAGTGAAAAGCAGTAAAACTGCCTTCAGAAAAGCTGCCATATTTCTGCCAACTTGAGGTTGCCACATCGCCTCTGCCACAAGTATTCACATTCAGAACATAAAGACTTCATCAGAAAACTCTCTATGTCCCTTGTAATTTCAGCCCATTTATATAAGAAAGTGAGGTACGTGATGGCCTCCTGTTGAATTTCTGTTTGAAATATCTCAGCAGGGTTCTGCTTATTCACACCAATGTCTTACTCATGCATTTCTGACTCACCTCGCTTCAGATTAAAGGGTCGTTACAGGGTAGTAGCTTCCACAGTCCTTCCTCACTGGAGATTTCCAGGTGGGCATTGACATTGATTGGTTCTTGTAGCCCAAGAGTTTTGGGGACAGGTATTAATAAGTGGCAGCATACTTTGCCCCACGTAAATACTGTTCATGTAACCATCCGCTCCACCGCAGCCGCTAGCCAGACCACCATTTCCTGAGGCCCAGATAAAAATATTTCCTCCACCACAATGACCCTAGGGGAATAAAAAAAATAACAAAACAAAACTGAACTTTCCATACAGACCTTTTATTTTAAACAGCCAGTGTTATATTTCTGCCAAGCTTAGAAGGTGTTTTTGATTATGTAGCTTTCAACTACCATGGAATTAATATAGAAAAACTTGTGTTCTTCAGGGAGCCCTGTCATACATCTGCAAAATAAGGTTCTTTTTATGTACCTACACATTAACATTGACATCCACTCCCTCATTTAATTAACAACATTTGAATGTCATTTCCTTTCATGTAGTAATTGTATTTTTCATTCCTAAACTGATCTCTTGTTTTGGATGGAGATAAAATTGGAAAATGTCAAGATTTGCCCATAAAAAAAAAAGAGTAACAATAAGGGATTGCTTTTTTAACTTGTGGTTTTTGAAACCTAAATCTGGACTTTCCTAGGAAGTTCTGTAAAAAACCTGAAGTGGGAAATGAACCTCTAGATTTTAAACCAAGGGGAGAACTTCCTAACTTTTTTGATTATTTCTTTCAGCAAGTTCAAAGCTAACCTGCCAGGTCTGGGAACTTTCATGTCTTTAGGACCATGGTAGAAACTATAAATAGTTGTGGTTGTTAATATAGGTATGCACACTGGAGAATCTAGAGCATGTATTACATGTCTGCCAAGGAGTTAAATTGCAAAGAATAAGTTAAAACTGCATTTGTAATGCTTAAGTTTAACAGCCAGATAAAAGATATATGGTGGAGGAATGCAATCCACTGTTCACTAGCTACTTGAATTTCTTTAATAAAGCTGACATACTCATGAATATTAAAATGAGTCCTGGATTATGTGTCTTTACGTAAGGTATTCTTCTTGTATGTGGTAAATTGTGTCCGAGCAGTATATTTAAAAGGAGAAAAGAGAAGAAAGTGAGGTTAGATCACAGGGGAAAGGTCAACCTGTTGGGAGAGGTAATATTTTTTTTGTTCAGTACTTCATCCAAAGAACCAGGAGATGATGTGTAAATAGTTTTGTGGTGTTTGTTTTTTTCTTTTTCTTTTTCTTTTTCTTTTTCTTTTTCTTTTTCTTTTTCTTTTTCTTTTTCTTTTTCTTTTTCTTTTTCTTTTTCTTTTTCTTTTTCTTTTTCTTTTTCTTTTTCTTTTTCTTTTTCTTTCTCTTTCTCTTTCTCTTTCTCTTTCTCTTTCTCTTTCTCTTTTTCTTTTTTTCTTTTTCTTTTTCAATCAGAATATTAGTGTATGATAGGCAATCCATCTGTTTATGAAACATATGTGTACATATATGCTGTACAATTATTGTAAATTTAAATATTGTAATAGTGTTTTGTATTATTTTTTTACTTTAGTGAAAAATTTCATCAAGTTAGATACTTTAACGTAGTTCTAGGTGATAACTTTCTCTCTTTACAATAAGCTTTTTTTTCTAGTTATTTGTTTGATGATTAATACATCAATATAATTATCATAGTAAGATGGCAGATAAACTTTGCAACTGGAAGAAAAAAGAAATTTTTTTTAGATCTGGAGTGAGGTAGCTAGACACACCTGCAAAAATCCCTAATAAAAATATATATTTTATTCTGTTTTTTTTTTTTTCTATAGTTAGTGAAATTATTTAATTAATCAGCTTATTTTTGTGTGAGGTTTCACATATGTGCAAATTTGTAACGACAAATCATAAGATAAATTTGAGAATACCCTTTCCAAGAAATTTGGAGAAGTAGCAGGAAGAAGTCTTGTAACAGATATTTTAAACTAGTTTTATGCATCCAAATGAAGAAATAGAAGTTCTGAATAGCTGTCTGAGCAATATTAAAATGCATGTTATGCTGCAGGTTTATTTCCAGCTCAAATTCTGGCTAGTATATATTACCTTTTTCCCTCTTTCACCAGTCTCCAAATTAATTTGCCTTGAAAAGAAGACATTTTGCACTATTTCTTGAATAAAAGCATTTTTAATCAATTAGGTCAGAAGCAGCTTCTCTATTTTTGAAACAAAACCTGGAAAAAAAAAAAAGCATCTTACAGGTACTAGATTATCCCTTTAATAACTCCATTAATGCTAAATGAGTCCTGAAAATACAGTGTCTCGGTTTTGGAAAACATATTAATTGGGTGTATGTCAGAAATAAAATCCAGGAACTCACTTTTAATATTTCTTAAATCAAAAGCTTCTTGTTCTTAACAGCTAACCCATTTAGATATTCCTTCCCTCTCCCCCTTCCAAAAGCCAGATCCTTCAGCTGTCTGCTGCACTCCAGTGCTGTCTATATAGGTTACAAGCAGTGAAATACATTACAGCCATCTACATTTATACTTGTCCTAGTGTCAGTGTTACCTCCACAATCGCCTGGAAAAGATACACAATTTACCTTCATGCTCAGAGTCACGTTTACTACCAAACACCTCTGAAAACTGCAATTAAGTGCCAAGTTTTCTTTGGGGATCTGACCCAAGTACCTCTCAAAAGCAAAAGAAGATTCCAAATATGCAGGGTCTTTTTTTTCTGATTTCATATACTTCCATGTAAATCACAAATATACAACTGAAAATAATGATATAAATGCCAGCATCATAGATTTTTATTATAGATAATTCACAGCTGCTTTGCTTAGTAATGTGTGTTTCGGACATTGCTGAGTGATAATGATCTATTTACTGGTAAAGTAGACAGAACATAACACTAGGAGACAAATTTCTTAAGAGCCCAAACCTGCAAATAAGTTTGCTTAAATGTGCTCCTATGAATAGACCCACTGAAATCAATGAAACTACTCATGTGCATTAATCTAAGCATATGCAAAAGTACTTGAAGACAGGAGATTTAGCTCTTAATTATTTTAGGTCACTGAAGGAAATGGAGGCCACAGTTTCTCCCAGAACAGGTGACAAATCTGCTTAGAAAGGTAATGGGGAAGTGGCATAAGGAAACAGTGTATAAGCAGTTTCATCTAGGAATATGTGAGCACACTGATTCTGCCATAGAGGATCCAGCTGGGGAATGACTGATCTAGGTAATTATGTTGCAAAATCTTTAGAAGAGACATCCCCTGCAAATTTTAGAAAATACACATCAGGGACTCAAGGTAGCTGCTGGATGCATAATTCACTCAAAATAATTTGTTAGACAAACCTCACCTCCTTTTTCTATTTGCGAATTGTACAAGAGCAGTTTATGACTTTCTTATATTTATTCAGAATTATTCCCAGAATGAAGGTGTATCATTCATGAGCACTTCTCTGCAAGTGCTTGGTATTAAAAATTTGGCATTCAATATTGTTATGTTGGTTAGTCAGAGCAGAACACATAGCATGTTGTGTTTCTCTGAGTGGAAGTAACTCAGAGTCAGATTTTCTATTGTAAATCATCATATTTCAGAATTAAATAATCACTTTCTATTCCCATTTTGCAGTAATCACAAGACATATCACAAAAATTCTGGCTAGAGGCACATTTGTTCAAAATTAAAACCTCATAATTTTCATGGAATTATTTTCTCCTATTATGTCTCTATTTATGCCCTATAATGTCTCTACTATTCAGCTATAACGAGAAGGTTTATCAAAAGATATATCATAATTTAAAAAACCCTCAAACTAATAGGTATAATTTTGTCCAGGTGCATAATCCCCCAGCTGCGATATTGTGGAATGTCGCATGCCTTATTCATCAGTTCTAATCTGTTAGGAACAAAACTTCCAAAAAGTGACACCACTGAAAACTTATAGCTTTAGCTTTCTAAAGTCAGTCAGGGGAAATGTTAGAGAATGAAGAGACTCATTTATGTCTTGAGAGACTTTTACTTGTAAGCTCATAAAAATGAGGGAGATTCCTATCTTGGTCATGCTTCTGGAGAGCTACTTCCCACATCATGGACCAAAGCTTTTCGTGGTTCCCCTGCTGCTGAAAAATCCCATAATAAATATAAGATCGTAAAAACATAGTCTAAAAAAAAAAAAAAAAGAAAAAAAAAAAGAAAACATCTTGAAATAGTTCCTAAGTCTCCTATTTTTCTTCAGAAGGAAGAAAATGGCTAAGGAATTGCAAGTGAGATGTATAAAGAAATTATGCTGCTCTTAACACAAGCAATATTTAGTAATTTCTTAGCCCTGACTTGCAGTCAGTCATCCTAACCATCGGTTCAGAACTGAACTTTTTATTTTTCTTCAGTGTAGTTGAACTATATCAACAGAAATAATTTTTTCAGGGCGAGTAAATGTACCGCTACGAACAGTTTGATGAAAGACTGAATCTCTGTATTCCTGGAAAGTAAGTCTTCCTGTAACAAGCAGCTAACTTTTGAACACGTCAAAGCAAGCCTTTTAGAACAGCAGATAAGAGCACTTGAACGATTCTTACAAAGTGGTAACTGGCCCAAAAGAAAATGTCGTGTACGGTAATTTATTCTGGGAGTTACATTTTCCTCGGCCTTGAAAGAGCTTTACCATAACTCAGTACGTTGGGCTTTGCTCCTATTCTCTTTTGGGAGATTCAGATCTGAAATATGGACCAACTGTAAAAGCAAACATTTTATTCATACAGGCAACGTTTTTGGGATAGGCAGTGGTAAAATAATGGCCAGATCCATATTAGGAATGGTTTGCAAAATAATGTCAGTCTGAGTTGGGTTGTTAATTCACGGTTTTAATTTTAACTATGCTGTCAAATGGCATGCTGCAGAAGCTTTAATGTTTAAGTAACTACATTAATCTAAAAGTACTGTTATTGATAAAAAATCTTTTGCTTGTTGAAGTGGTGAATAACAGACCATCAGAAAGCCTTTATTGCTGGTATAAGCTACAGCTGTCCTAGAAGGGATAGCTACACTAACCTAGCGTCAGTATCTCAGCATGTGGCCTGTTCAAAGTCATTGTTTACGTGGACTTTCTACCATATGGAATTATCAACATTTAATTGCAAAAACCGTAGTGCTGCCTCATACCTCCAGAGTAAGAATACAGCAAGAGAGACTTTGTTTTCTCCTTTTGTCCTTTCAAAAAGAAAAAGGAAAATAAAAAGGAAAAGTTTCTTTTTCCTCTGAGTAATTTCCTCCTGTTAGAAATATACATCAAGTTATAAATATCAACATGCATATGTATATTAACTTATTAACATATTGTAAAGTCTCATATTTTGGGTAGTCTACCTCTTCACTTACAAATGCCCGAGACTGACCACGCAGACAATGCCATTTCACATCTGAGAGAAGAAATAACTCTTCCCCTGAGGTGTTCCCCATGATTGCCCTCCTGCCCAGACCTGCCTCTGTGCCCAGCAAACGCCTGAGCAGAAAACACGCTTCTTTAGCACATGCAACATCCTGTGGGCCTGAACACACAGGGCATTCTTAGGTGGTATTAATATGTAAGTAGGTGGTTAGGACCCTGCCAGGCATGTTTGGGCAGGCTGCCCAAGGCCGTGGTGTGGATTGCGCGCAGGCACAATGCGCTCTTGTCTGTTCCTGGGAATGCATTTTGAGCAAGTGAGGTAGACATACCTCTGGAAACCTGAGTAAGGCAAACTGTTCCGGTTCATGTTAGGAGGGAAAAGGAAACTTATAAACATTATAAATCTTCGTTAGCCCAGCAAGAGCAAAGAGCATGCTTTCATGCACAATAAAGAGTAACAGAAATAAAAGGTAAGTAAGAGCAAAAGGAATTTTTGAGCTCTCCTCTGGAGCAAGAATCCCATGAAAACTCCTGGAAAGATTCAGATCTATGTAGGTAAACGGAGGTACTTTAGGAGTCTTTCTTAGTGCATGAACAGAGTTCCTAACAAAACACAGTATTGCAAGAAAATATCAGCTTGCTGAACCTGAACATTTTCTCTAAATTCAACAAACATTGCTCAAAGATCTGATTTGAGAAATATTTCCTTGATCCATCCTGAGGCTCTGAAGTTTTCCACATTTTCTTCTAAAGAAAGAGAAGTCTTGAAAACTTGAGCTGCAGCTCCCCAAATATGGGTTTCAGTCAAATAATGCTGTAGATGGTCCAACACAAAACTGTCTCTCCAGGCTTTTATGCCACCAAGCCCAGAATTAGCTTGAGTTTGCAGAGCCCCAGGCTAGTCCTGCAAAAGCAGCATCACTAGGTTGGGATTCAGTAGTGGCTGCTTTCCCTCCCACCTGCCTCCCAGGTGGGTTGGGGATTGATGCATATCCAGTTCTGGAACATCACAACTCTGGATTTCTGAAACAAGGTTTTGAAATTCTAACTTGTGGGAAATTGCTGAATAGTTTATTTCATAATTAAGGTGGAAAGAAATACTACAACAAAATACTTTATGTCCATGCAAATAAGAAAATTCTAGTCTAGCCTCCTTGCTGTTTTCATAGATCATTGATTAACTATGCACAAGGAAACATTCCCTTTCCAAAGAGATAACATATATATGTATGGATTCATAATTTTTTAATCCCCCCACACACAGTAGCAATAGTTGAAATGTTACACAAAAAAATCTCCTAATGGGGCTTTGTGTTGTTGATGAGGGTATTCAATTGCTGGAAGAAGTCTATCCTAGTTATAATATAGCAAAACTACTCCAATGGTTGCAGGTACATTAGTGGCACTAGGACAAAGATTCAGATAAAGCAAAGCCACATACAAATAAGTATGGTGGTGGGAAGCATATGTGGCTGTATGGAAACCCAGAGCAGATGGTGAAGCAGCCTAAGAGTAGGATAATCCAAGCTACAGATATAATCAGTCAGATCAGAAAACTCCAGCAAAGGGAGTAGTAGTGATGAGGGACAATGTACTGAACAAGTGAAAAAGACAAGGCTGTCACAGAAAAGACAAACGCTACACTAGCTTGTGTTAATTGGAGCATTGTACGTAATGCAAGGAAGGCAGTTTTTCCACTCTGTTTGACTCGGCTGAGGCTTCAGAGACCTGTATTTAGTTTGGGTTACCACATTTTTCAAAAGATACAGATAAATTAGAGGGACTTAAAAGAAGGACATCAGAAATGATAAAAGGTGTTGAAAATAAGGCCCAGGAGAAAAGCTTAAGAGATGGGGATATGTTCAGTCTAGAGAAGAGAAGCTAAAAGGGAGACATAATAACTCTTGATAATTGCATAAAGGGGTGTTACCAAGAGGACAGGGACCAATTGTTCTCATTAGTCAATGGGGACAAAACAAGAAGTAATGGATTTTAGCTGCAACACAGATAACAGGGTTAAATATTAGGAAAAACTACAACTGCAAGAACAGTTAGATCATGGAGCAAACTGTCAAGGGGTTTTCCAGAGCAGGAATTTAAGGCCAAACTTAATGTTGGTCTATCAGCAATGGTTCAAGTTTTAATGAAGTCAATCCTGATGCAATAAATGAGGGAAGAAGAAAAAAGACTGGGCTGAATGACCTGCATGGGATAGGTTTGCTGGTAAACAGCTCTGTGATTGTCTGACACTGTACAGTACAATGAAAGTAGCAGCTGGCTGTGTCTGACAACTTTGTGCAACATGCTGCAGGTAAGGACAGGATTTGTCTTTAAGGCCCTTTCAAACCTTCACCCCTATACATTGCATTAACTAGTAAAAGCACAATTTATACCCTGAACCTACACTTTCTCTGTTTGGAATATGAGAATTGCTAAAGTAAATCTCTTTCATGAACACAGTGCCCCTAGCCCTACACTACCTGCTTGCTCAACATCATTTATGTAGCTTGGGCTGTTAAAACTCAAGATAAAAACACTGTGCATCAGCATCTGCAAAATGAACATTAAGACTAGTATCAAAATCCATGACACTGACAGCTTATATTAATGACAAACTTTTTCAATTACTTTAAGGAATTCCCAATGTATAAATGCAAATCAGATTAATATTTAAACCAAAATTCTGAAATGCCAATATGCAATTAAACAGAAAGGGGGGGAGGAGGATGTTTTTCTTTTCTAGTGCATTGAAATACCAAGTGTCCTCAAACCACTGCTTAATGACATAGACTGGAAATGAAGTAGCTGAACGAACCCCCTATATGGACATGTTCTGCCAACAACCATTCCAGTGCCAGCAATAAATTCTCAGACTAAACAGTTTAAATTTGGCATTCTCATTTGTGATGCTGTACTTATGCTACACTCACAAGATTGATTCTCTGAATTTGAAGTATTCTAGCAAATGAATTATTAGAAACATGAAATTTTGGATGACAACCATATGTCTACAGCAAATTAATATGATATTTGAACAAAATGCTATTCTTATAAAGAGAAATTTGTGGTGGTTTGAACAATAATAGCTACAGTCAGGGTTAGGTTTCCACTCTAATTCCTGCTTTCAGGAGACTAACTCCAATACTGACTGCAACCTGACAACCAGCTCAGATGAAACAAGATGCTTTTTTTAGTAGCTGAAAGAAATACTAAGTCTTCATGATTTTTTTTTTTTTCTAAATTTCACCTGATTCGTTAAAAAACAAACCAAACCAAACCCCCACTTACTCTTGTACAACTAAAATGGTTTTTAATTTCAATTGGAATTTGTCCAGAGGCTAGTTCAGAGTGGCTTAGGTATTCTGACAGTGAAAAAGGAAGAAGTATGAATGTTTAAAAATGGACTGCAATACAAAACAAACAGAAAAAGTACCACAAGCATTTTTGAATGGGGACTTAATATGCATTTGTAGAAGCTGGATTGACACAATGGACCCTAACAATTTCTTCAGGTTCCTTTCATACTGTATTATTCACTGTGCACTCAGGGTACCAAAGACAAAATTTTGGGGAAAAACCCTGTATTTTTGCAAACAGCTGCATATAGACAACAACACAGGCAATGTTATCATATGACCGTTCCAATAGAAAAGTGCTCTTGGTCAAAGTGTTTAGTATCTGGATGTAAGGTCATCCATAGGTTAGCGTGGGATGCAAGTCAGAGCAGTATTTGGTCCAGGGCTGTGAAACCTTTAGCTGACAGCTTCCATAACCAAAAATAATGTAGCCTTGCACTTTATTTCCTCACCCACCAGCTTCCAAAGACCATTCAAATTTAAAAAATGTTGCTTACATAACTAAGCTCATTTTCTGTTAGAAATAATGAAAGATGTTTTGGATTTATTGAGCAATTTTCTCTGATTTATGAAAACCACCTTTGTCCACTCTTCTCTTTTCTGTTACAAGTAAGTGTACTGTACTGGGAATACTGATCTAATGCCCTCGAGGAAGACCATGTGACTGCAATTATTTATGAATTAACATGTCACAGATTTGAAGCTTTGAGACAAACACATTTCCCAGCTGCACATTTGCGACTTCTGAGTTTGTAAATGGAACAGATGGAATAATGACTTGCTCTTCCTCTCTATTCCTCTTATGTATTGGCTAGTTTGCTTACTGGATATGTAAAGACAGGTAGGAATACTTAAGCAGATATTTGTCATTCACAGACAGTGTAAATTAAACATGCCATTACTTTATCAGCTATGATAATATATACTTGATGTCAGACTGTATTTCTCTACAAGTGATGTTGTAATTGTTTTTAATACATCATTTGCCTTTAGACATACAAAAATAATTTCTGAATGCTAATGCTGCTTAAAGACAACATAGTGCAGGAGTAAACCCCTTCAACTAAATAGTGAACTGCTTTAAAAAGCGCAGTAACATGTGCTTCTTTAATGCCTTAACTTGATTTGTGCTATGGGAGCCAAACAATAATTTGACTGATATTATTAGATACATACTTGTTTCGTTTCTCCTACAAACTTAAAAGTCAAGCTGAAATCAAACTCAGATGTCTTAATCAATAGCACAAACATAAAGGCAAGAAATATATGTAGAATACCTATGATTTTGCTGTCAGATATAAACAAGTGTAGCTGATATACATACATATATTTGTTAGCTGACTATGTAAATTGTGATGAAAGCCCATTTTCAAGCATGACCTGTGATAAACAAATGTGTATAAATAAACAATAAACCAAGATAACACTAGAATAACATCAATTAAAACAATTACAACGACTTCTAGTCATCATGAAGTATTGTTTCAGTTCCATCTTAGAACAGGAAAAGCTCTCAATTGTTCTTAAATCAACTGGTAACTGATTCCACATTTGTGGAGCCTTGAAACAAAAAGCTTTTTATCCCTAGTTTGTATTCATTCTAGGGCATGGTAGTTCTGCAGCATGAATAGAGTGTAATGTATAAGCTGCTCCAAGTGAAAGTAGCAGGTTGAAATGGTGGACACTGACTGACACAGTACTCTAACTGATATTTTATATCCATATTTTAAAAGCAAGAATTTGCAGGGGAAAAAAAAGCCATATCTAGAGTTGACACTACTGGTAAGTTGAAAGTGCAATTCAGATCTATGGAATTTTACATATAATTTGGTATTATGCCAGATACACATGTGTAAGTACAGGAAAAAACTCTACAACAGAATATGATGAAGAAAAAAAACCTTGGAGTTCTGATAATCAATCTGTGCTATTAATGAGAACACTGAAACTGCCTCTTCATTCCCATTGGCAAACAGTAGGATACAGAAGAACTTAAAGTGAAATTTATGTATATATATATATATATATATATATAATGTTCTTATTTTCTGTCTCTTCTTCAGATATACAAATAAACCATCAAAAAATCATCTCTGTCCTTCAAACCCATTTATTTTTCAGGTACTGAATTCCCTAGATAAGTCCTCAGGAGCCTGGAGAACTGCTAGGATTATGACATCAAAAGGGACAAAAGATTGGAAACTGTTTAATGACAGGAGGGTGAGACATTTAAATAATATTTTTTAAAAGTGTTTTGTTTTGTTTTGTTCCCATATGCACTTATAGGACTTAAATTCTTGACAAACATAAGAGAAAAAGGCTCAGTCAGCCCTTTGAGAAAGAGCTCTGAATAGTGCCAGTTGCGAAGTTCCCTAGAAAGTCTTCATGAAAAAGGGCAGAAAGGTTTAAATATTTGAAATTGCTGAAGTTAAAAATAAAACAAAGATAAAAGTAAGAAAACTCAGTGGCTGTTGTTTCTTTATAAATCACAAAGATGCTGCAAAGGACAGAATGAAATGGAATAAACCCTACCCTTTCCCAGTCTTTTATAAAGGTCAGATCCAGGGGACTGCTGGATCTGGAACCCCTCAAAAAGAATATTCTAAGAGTAGAAAAAAGAAGGGTGGCATGCCTGGAGAGGTGCGATGTGTGCCTGAGAAAGGCATTTTGGAAATGAGCCTGTTGCCCACAAAGTACTGCAGAATAAAGTAATCAAATCTGTGTCTGGGGCAAGTGATGAGTCCTGCAAGGAGCCAAGAGGGGAAGCCTATGTGGTATCCCTGAATAATCCGCCTTTTTGGTGCCTGTAGATGGGGCGGGCAGGACATGGCCTGCTCACCCTTTCACAAGCTTGTGGATGAGGTGTGTCTTGCCCAGAGCACCGTCACAGTTTGTTACCACTCAGCATCAGCCACTTCCCTTGGATAAGTGGAGGAACAGTGAAGAAACAGTACTGGAGGAAAAGTGCCTATTTGTGTGGGTTTATGACCCCAGAGACTGCAAACCTGCTGGACCACAACATTGCAACTGGATGAAGAGGACAGTAGGTCACACTTAATACTTTTGCAGAGATAGCTCACTTTCCAACCACTCTGAACCTTACCTCCCATGCTGCTATCTGCCACAATGCCCTTTTATTCTGGTTTCTTGCTAAGGATGAGGATTTTGAAACCTAATTCCATGTCTGTCTGAGAGGTGAACGATGCTACTTCTAACTTCCCAGCACCTGCAAAGGCACAGAATGCAACTGCCCTGGAGGGTGAGCAATTTGGTGAGCCCAGCTGCCTGCAGCAATTAACAGAGTCCTGTTTTATCCTCACTGCTAGGCACTTCACGTCTTATACAAACAAACCTTGTGTCTTCCTCTGTGAATGCAGAAAAATCTCTTGAGGGAAAACCAAAACACCAAGATCAAAAACTTGACCTCTAGAAAGCAAAGGAACCAGGCCCTATCCCAGTTCTTGCTTTAAATCTTGAGGGAGGCCTTTCTGGTGGATTTGAATATCACTGATAGTCTGATATTTAAATCCTGCACAAGATGAAGAACTGACAAATCCAGAAAAAAGATTTTATTTTGTTATTTCTTCTGTAGTAAACAAATATGGAATGTGTATGCATTGCATCATGCAGTTAAGTAATCCTTGTAGTAATAAAAGCCATAGTCAAGTTTAGGTTTAGACTAATCTTTATCAGACTGTAGTGCTACAGTTAGATTCTGAGTACTGAGAACCTCTCATCTGAACTGGGTCATTCTCAGCATCAATGTAGGGGGAATAGAGAAAAAAACCCTGAGTTTTACAAAGGACAGACAGAAAAGTAGGAGGTTAATATAGCAGCCTCATGGGAGTAGAAGGGTGTCTGAGTGAAATAATGATATTCAGTCTGCAAGCTTCGTAGATCCACAACACTGAAGCATTGCAAGGCAGAACACTGTTAGCTGGAACCTATACTTATCTGGTTATATTATCCCTTCGTAGTTGGATAGCCCTAGAGTCTTGTCACTGTTTAAGACAGAGCAGCAATTAAAAAGAATGACAGATACTCTCTATTAACCCTTTCCCTCCCCAGAAGATAAAGGAAAGAAGGAAAGGGAGAGAGACTTATGGGCTGGAAAATTAAAACAGCTTTAATGAAACAATAACAATGAATACTTATAATAATAATAATAATAGAAATAATGAAAAATATAGAAAACCAATCCAAAATATCCCTGATATAAGTGCAGAATTGTGTACCACACTGATGCTTGTGGAACATAAGAGATCTATAGGTAATCTTGGCTGCTGTAGAATTAAGTATAAACAGGGGCCTTTCTACACACTACTCTTACTGATACCTTAGTAACAACTATGAACATAGGACATTGTCAATTCCAGAAGCAGACACTGTCTGAAAATCATGTAGTCAACTTCAGAAAGTACCGTTTCTTAAAAGTTTAACAGAAAGAAAAAAAAATACTGAAAGTGTTGGTCCTGTTTGAGCCAAAACCAGGACAAGTCCTAAATTCTGACAAATGAAAATAACATTTAATGAAATAAAATGAAAACAATCGGAAAAAAATCACACAGTAGTGAAAAACTGGCAAAAATGGGTCAAATGTTGAGCCTAGCAATTACAGTTATGTATCTTTAAACTTTGCACCTGGATGAAAATCAACTTTCCTGAAATCAGGAATCAGAGGAATGTTCAGACCCAGTTGTAGCACATCACCTAATGAGTTGCCAATTACAGGAGAATATTTTGCAGTAACATGACAACTCTGTGTTAACTCCATTAGTAACCTGGATAACTGTAGAAAGCTTGAGCTACTGCTGTGGCGTTATACCTGTACAACATGGTGTCGGGGTTCAACCCCGGTTGGCAACTAAGCACCACACAGCTGCTCACTCACATCTCCCAACCCCTGCCGTGAGATGGGGGAGAGAATCAGAAGAGTAAAAATGGGAAAACTCATCGGTTGAGCTAAAGACAGTTTAATAAGTATGGAAAAGCCACACATGCAAGCAAAACAAAACAAGGGATTCATTCACTACTTCCCATGGGCAATCAGATGTTCAGCCATCTCCAGAAAAACCAGGCTCTATCATGTGTAATGGTTACTTGGGAAGACAAATGCCATGACTCCAAATGCCCTCATTCTTCCTTCTTCTTCTTTCAAAATATATACTGAGTATGATGTCATACGGCATGGAATGTCCCTTTGGTCAGTTTGGGTCAACTGTCCTGGCTGTGTCCTCTCTCAGCTTCTTATGTACCCCCCGACATTTTACTGAAAAGACCTTGGCTTGGCATAGACATTGCTTGGCAACAAAAAAACCATCAGTGTTTTAACAACATTTTTCTCATACCAAATCCAAAACATATCACTATACCAGCTACTAGGAAGAAAATTAACACTATCCCAGCTGAATCCAGGACACATGGTCAGTCAATAATTTCTCTCCAATGGGTCTCAGAATGGCAGTTGTAACTGTCTCTGGTTTTGCTATGTTAATACCTGTATTTTTCACACAGTTCCTTCCCTAGCACTTATGATTGCCGATAGAAACCAAATGGCTCTGGTACACATTGTCTGAGTATATCTGATAACTCTGTCCTTAATTAAACACAGTGGTTCTTCACAATGGTAGAAGGTGAAAAGCGAGAAGAATTCTCTGAAGTCTAAATTGTTTCTGTCCACTCATACAAAAGAAAACAAGATGTTTTTTCCTTGTTGCTGAAAAACTGTGCATCTGTTTTTTTAAAGAATCTGGTTTTGATACAGCAATCACATGTTACATTAAATAACCCAGAACTCATACAAGAGAAAACTTACTTTCAGTAACAGCAGACTAACCTTGAAATTTCAGCCAAATTCTTTAGTTAAGATATTCCAAAGACAAATAATATGTCTTTTTAAAGTCTCATAGCAGGAAAGGTTATGTTCAGAAGCAAATTAAATTTTAAGAAAGGGCACCTGGGCACTTCTAGCCATGAAAATAAGGCAAGAAGAGTCCTCTGTGGCTGCCATGGTTCATCAAAAAAGGTTTAATTCCTTTCCCAGATGAAGTCCTGGTTATCTCTACAAAGTGCCTAGCTTCTGTGAAAGAGGGGAGTGAAAGATATCTGCTTCCCCAAGGTAAGAAGAGGCTGGTAACTAAGCGTTAGTCAAGGAAAGCTAGGACTAGATACCTAAGCAGAGTAGTAGCTAGAAGCAGTTGTGAGAGAACGCCTGAAACCCACAGCTAATTTGGGAGAGGATAAAAGGCACACATACTGGAAGATGTGGGAGGAAAGAGAGGCCTGTAGTGGTCTTGATACCTTCTAGCAACATGGGATTGAGGCAGAAAGTAAGCTTGATGTAAAAGAGATAAGGCAGAAATAGGGTCCAAGCTGTTCACTTGATGTAGTCAGGTGTTTGTTAGGTAATCCCAGCACTGTTAGGCTGAACAATCTGCAGCATGGACTGGGGTCCTGAGGTGCCCATTTTAAGGGCTCCTCAAAGTCATGAAGACTCCAGTTCTCTACTTAATTTTAAGTACTTTAAAGACACTTGAATGTTAGGAGAGTAGTTCTTCAAATGCCCCCTAGAAGACAGACACAATTCTGAAGAGTAAAACCTGTACTAGATAGTTTGACCTGATTTCAAGGAAAATGAAGATCTCTGCTGTTGGTTACAGAGGAAATTGAGGGAAACTAAGTGTCAGCACACATCTGATATGCATGAAAGACAGGTCTTGGTCTTTGCAGAAAAGAGATACTTTAGTGGTATCACAAGTTTCTAAGAAGGAAAAGTTCATGAAAATAAATCTTAGAAGGAGGAGGTGTTTCTGCAGCTAGTTTATGGAATCAAAGTGGTGACACTTCGGTGAATCGAAGGAAAGATACTAGGTGGAAGAGGAATGAGTTAGCAACACATGTGGAGCAAAATCATGGACTGAATCATGATCCATGATTCCAGAGAAGTAAAAACCAATAAGTCAGGAAGACAAGGGGGACTAGGATTCAGGCACTCCAGGTAGCTTCTTATATTACTGTAATGCTGACAATCAAATCATGGAGACAGAAGGACAGAAGAAGAATTTCATATAACAAAGGAAAATGTCTGGTAAAGGAACTAACTCCACTTGTTTATTCACTTTCAAGTTGAGACTTCTATTTTTTGCTGGTTTGCTACTGTCCAGATCATAACACATACAGAAAGACTAGGCTTAAATAGATTATTTGACTGATATTTTTCAATTTCTCTGCCAACTAACTTGCTATGGCAGATAATAGTCTGCCTGAAAAACTGCTTTTTCAGGCCTCTGACAGGAGCCACAGTGATATTGAGAGAGGTCAAAAGAAGTCACCTGCCATTTTCACTCCCATTTTTTATGGAAATGGGCAACAGATTGGTGAAGACATTGCAAAGGCTCTAAAGCAATCACTCTTTCAATTTGTTCAATATTAGTTTCAATAAGAACCAAGAACAGAAACAATTGCCAGCAGCCCCTAGTTGATTTGTTAAGACTCACTCTTGTCCACTTCAAATCACCTTTGACATTTACGAGCTCAACTTTGCAAACATCATTTGAGTATTATTATTTTATCTGATGCTTCTATTATGCCAGTGCCTAGGCTACCATAATGCTAAAAGTGATGCATAGATATCAAGAACACCATTGTTTCTTATGTTTCTACCTCGTGAAAAACAAGGAAGCTTTGTTATTTTATACAGACTCAATACCTCCAGCATTACACAGGCAAGGTATAGTAGTTTGCAAAGTTTTATATGTATATATCCAAGGTGAATTTGGACAAAGGGAAATCTAATTTGGCAGACATTTACAATAAGACTAGCATGTTGATAGCAAATTAGTTTTCTCCTATGTAGAAACCATCTTTGTAGAGTTCACAGGGCATAATAAGCAAATAAATGCTATTAGAGAACATTTACATTGCTTTAGGTTTGTATTCTCTGCAGCATGCAACCGGTTGCATGCAACTTTTGTCTGCAGAGTCACAGGGATGAGAAGAAAAACAAAACTGTGCCAAACAAGATAATAACAGTATTAATAAATATTCCTAAGACAAAAATTCTTTGTGATTTACTCAGGATGATTCCAGTGCATACAATTTAGGGGTTGGACAGAAATGTATATCTGGGTCAAACAGTTTGAGAGATAGTGACCAAGAAAGAGAGGGAAAACAATATCAGTGTGGATTGGGTGGTAACTAGTGCAGATTCTTACAGAAAAGATGTCACTTTGCCTGAGGCCAAAATTGTTCAGCACGTGCATTCTGCCTAATGTCTCCTGTAAGGCTGAAACTCAGAGACTGCTGATGAATATATAAAATCATTTTGAGCACAAATAAAAGAAGAGTGGAATGGGCAATGCTGAAGACCATATTTAAGGAGAACTGAACTGCCACGTGGATTTGGTAACATACAGTATGTCTGCAATGGATTCTGCCCTGGAATACAGAGAAGGTCCTGCTGGCTTTAGCCAAGTGGAACGTCAGGCAGATTATGGCACAGACTGTCCTAAATACAATTTAAAGAGAAGAAATGAATGCAAGGAAGGAAACTCAGTATTTTCCTGAGGGTTTTCACACAACTGTGGGAGAATAATAATATTTTTGGGAATGCTCCTCTGCAAGGGGAAAATTGAATATGATGGAGTTAAGCTGGACTGAGTAAAATTTCTACAGCATGTACAGGGAAATTCTGTTTGCAACGCTTTGTTTATTAAATCTTATGTGCCTTGCAAGTACCTAGCAACAATAATCTTCAGGCATTCCAGAAATGCATACTTGGAATTAGTTTAACACAGGTTCTTTTTTGTGTTTGTGTTTAAAGAAATATTTAAAAAATACTACAAGGTAAAGACTAAGTAAGTATGAAATATCCAGAACTAATATTAAAAAGAAGAGGTGAAGCTGTTTCTCCTTTTCTTGATTTGGGTGCAGAATAACACATGCTCTTAAGTATAAACCATCAAATATTCTGTATATATAAGCCTTCTCTCACTGGTTGTAAGTATGCTACAAAAAATTCCTCTTGACTACACTGTGGAAAGATCAGTGCCACTAACACCTTGATATTTGCTCCCACTTTCCATTTACTTTTCACTGGTGACTTTAAAACACAAGTGACAATGAAGCGTTGTCTCCGTGGTATATAAATGGGAGCTCATTTCCTGCATTTACTCTGGTTTTCTTAGGGGAAAGGGGATTTACAGTTAATAACAAATCCTGTTCCACATTTGGATTATTCCTGTGTACAGTAAAACTCCTCGAATTTCAAATGATACCAATTTCCATCTCTTCAGCTAGAGAGGCGGTGTGGACTCTGGTGCATTGTTTTTATCTCAGAACCATAAGTACTGTGGTAAAAGACTCAGCCATAAATAATCCCACATGTCGCCAAGGCTGTTGATAAGCAAATGCTTGCAGAAAGGCCCTGGCTCCCTAATCTTCATGGACCTGTCACACTGCACTGAGACAAACTCCACAGCAGGTGAAGTGCAATGACCAGCTCAAGGCACAGTGGGTGTCGCACTCCTGGTCTTTGTTCCCTCAGTATTTTTGTGCAGAAGTAGCATGGAAGCATCCACCACCCTCGGTTGTTACCAGGAATGGATGGGCATATGGAGGAAGATTTAACTGATTACCAAGCCTGTCTTTAACAGCATTTTATCAGCTGGTAGAAACTTGCAAAGGAAGGAGCTGAACATACAGTGTTAAACTTACATTCCAACATTATATAACTGAAATCTTCATAGGAGGAGAAAGAGAAGAAAGACAAACAGAAATGCAGCCTTTTTTTTTTTTTTTCCTTTTAAGAATATATTTTTAATGAAAGCTTTTTTAATAAAGAAAATGAACAAGAAGATTATATTGAAACTTCAATGAGCAAATCTGTTTAAAACATCAGAGACAAACTCTGATGGTAGCAGATATAATGTTTAGTTTGTCTGCTACTATGTTCCCTCTATTTAATGGTTTTACCAGGTTTCTTTCTGGGATATCCATTATCAGAGTATACTAATATTCATTTAATCCTACTACAACTAATTATATATCCCCCTTAACCAGTATCTTACTCTCTGCCAACAGAATTAAACCTAATGAAATATATCAATATTGAAGATTTGCATGAGAGCAGTTGCTATTCCTACAAAATAATTATAACCAGTAAAGATCACACGTGTAACATTACAGTGGTAACATCCAGAGAGCAGGAACAGCATGGTAATGATATTCAAACAGGAACCCAGCACCCCCTGAACCCTGGAACCACTAATAACTTCAGCTGGAACAATTGACAGAGGGGAAATGAATCATTCCCTTTGACAAGAACAAAACTATATTAAAATGTAATAGTTTATTAAACAACTGACTTCAGAAGTTAAATTACTAAATTGCATCTCCATGGATTTTAAGAAGTACTGTCTGATCACAATAATGGATTGCCTACAAACTTTTATCTTAGCCATCGCCTCCAGAGTTTCTGTATTTAATTATTTAAACATTGTATTAATGAAACATGTTATACTGGTAAGAAAACTACTTTTATCACAACACATGAAAGAAAAAAAATATAATATGTGGTTTACACTGCACGACTGCATTTGCATTTGCATCCCCCTTGCAAACAGCAAAACCCGTCCTCTCCCCGATCCCCTCTTTCCAGCTGCTCTGCCTGCAAGGATTTGCAAAACTAATGTAATGGCTGCCATTGTTCTTGATTCTGACTTTAAAAAAATAAAAAAAAGAAAATAATATAAACCATTTAAAACATTTTGGTGCACCTGTTGTGCTGCATTATGAACCACTGTGATTTCAATTTATGTCACATGAGAACATGCCACTGGAGTACCAGATTGCATCATGCAGATACCCTAGCAGTGCTGGAAATTGATGTCACATCACGTTTTATAATGGATATCTATGCATATAATGCATAGAAACAAGAGGGCTAAAGTAAGACTAAAAAAAGGTGAAAGAAAATAGGTGTGGTACAAATTAAGCTAGGCAGAACCATTCTGATTTGTACATGTGTCCTTCAGAGGCTGGAAACCTCTGCTACACAGTGAAGACCTCTGTCACCTGAGCTATTGAGAACCTGGTAGCAACAGTAGAGTGTCATCTCCTGGGGAGGACCAGTAACAAGGGGGAAGTAAGACACATTTTTAAGTGGGTTTCACATGTTTGCTGACATTAAAGGATCACCGTACTTTAAGAATACTTGGAAAATTCCATGTTCTGGTTAGGGTAAGGTGTAGAGCCTCATCTCTGCTCAAGGAAGCAGTCTTTCCTGTCACTTGAAGCCTCTCCCTCAGGTTCTTTTCTGGTCCTATCTTCTCCAGCTTTCTTCTCCCTTTCTCCTTGGCCAGCTGTCCTAAAGGGGATAAAAGAATTTGGCAAAGTGCTCTGGAGCACATGAAAGACCAAAACTTAGGTAATTAAATGGAAAATGCAGAAATGAGCAAAATATTAATCATATGAGCTTACAGTTAAGCACCTTTGAGAGCCCTTAAGAAGAGAGACTTGGCTTAGAATCCTGCACTCATTCAGTAATCGTGTTTTATAGAAGGAGATTTCAAATATAATGCAGAAGCCTGCGCAGAAGTATCCAGCAACACTTTCTCTCTTCACAAGACAAAATATGCCTTTGCAGAGCACATTCTGCAGTCCTGCAGCTTCTTCATTGGAAAAATGGCAACAATAATATTTCTCTGTCTTACCATTATATTGCAAATACTAATGATGACAAAATTCTGGAAAAAAAAAATGTTTTGAGAGCATTTAAAATGCTAGAAATGCTAAAAAGCCATTCCTTAGCTGCCTAAAGACTTTATTAAAAAATCTAACTGCTATTACATAGAAACTCTTTACAGCCAGAAGAGCAGACACACTGTGGATTATAACCAATAAAACACCCTTTTCTTAGGGAAGAAAGAACAAACATATGATCTGAGTTCTGCTTGGTGCCAGTGATCTGTGATGAATGATGTACTGTGTCCACTTTTTGAACACTGTCCTTAAAACCAGATGTGGACAATTTGGAGAGCAGAGGTCAAAAGAGAACAAAAATGATCAGAACATGAGACCTATGAATAAAGGGTGAAGGGACTGTAGTTATTCTATCTAAAAGTAAAGATGACTGAGAGAGAAATGATAGCAGCTGAGAGATGTGTAAGAGAAAGAGAATAATCCGTATGACAAGCCCAATGTGGATAGGACAAGAAGTAATAGCCTTGAATCATAGCAAGAGGGATTTGGGTTAGACGTTAAGAAAAAAAATCTAACTGTAAGAAAAGCTAAGCACTGGAGAAGTACACTTACCTCACCTGAGGAGACTGTGGGATCTCCACTGCTGGGAGATTGCAAGAACAAGTCATGCAGATATCTTTCAGGCACATTTGAGGTCCTGCTATTTACATGGACTAACTGATGAAGAGAGTCCTGTTTCCTGTGATTCTAAGTTTTACTGTCTAGGTTGCACAAGCATGAGAAGTGGTTTGTTTGTGTGACTGGCCAATTAATGTGTGGAAGCCATTAATGAAAAACAAGCTTAATGGATCTTCCAAAAATATTCACCTGCATTTCACTGTGGGAAGGTGATAACCTATTGCTGAAGGAATCCTGTTCTACCAACAGGAAGAGGACCAGGAAATGAATTCTCCCTGGAAATTTCCCTCTGTGTAGTAGCCAGGCCAGCAGGATGACTTTCCCAGGCTTGTTCCCTTTCCACTTACAAGCAGCTGCTGGAAAGTAGCTTTCTGAAAACTGAACAGAGAGTAGGAGAGTTGGGATGCTGGTGAACTTGTGCTCCAGGAGGACAGGAAGAAGCATGAAACCCCAGAGGAGGTAGTTCTGTTGTACTTTTCTGTATGGAAAAGTGTCCTATCTGAGGCTAGACAGATAGGTGCTTTTCAGGTGCTATAAGGACAGTGGGTGTCAAAACAGCATTGGCAACACTGAGAACATGAAAATGATGGGAAAATGCTGTGACAGATCAGTTTTTGAGAGTCCACACTGAAGTCTAGTCTTTGGCCTGAAAAACAAACAGTGCTTTGAGTTCTTCTGCTGGGTGAAGCAGAGACTACAGGGCTGGAAAAGGTCCAAGAGGGGGGACTTTGCAGGGAAAGTGCGGCTTATGGAAAACCTGAACTCGGCCAGGACTTCCACTTAGCTTCAGTGACCTGCACCTGCCACATCGCATGGCTCATATTTTCAGTTTCTTTCTTGAAAGGAATAAGACTTGGCTAGAGGAATAGCGTTAATTAAGATTCACATGCTCCTCAGAGGAGATCAGAGAAGCAACTGTGGTTTCAAGTAGATGAGATCTATGCATGATGTAACCAGTGGGTCTAGGATCACCGAATCTACAGCTCATGCGGTGTACAGGTAGCCTGTGCATTTAGAATGGCTGTTTATCCAGGATCTCTGGATGTTAGCTCATTGCTATAACTTAATCATGAATGCCCTGGAAATACTGAGCAAATGATTACTGTCAATGAGTTCTGCTTGGAGCAGAAAAAGAGGACATATCAGTCTTTATACAGGCCTATGGTAGTACTGAATCTGAATTTTTAAATGCATAACAGCTTTCCACAGAGCATGACTACAAAAGACAGCTTTGGGCACCTCAGAAAAAAAACTAGGCAAAAAAGTAAGGTAGGATCAGTGAAAACCCACACAGATAAATATATCCAGAGTTGAGAGACTAATGACGACCCACAGAGGATGAGGAGAGAAGGAGCGATTTGATGAAAAGGAGCATAAGGGATGTTCCTGTTTCCCTTTTGAAGGTCGAATGCAGAGAGTCAGGGAGGACTGTGATGATAACGGAGAAAACCTCCAAACTGACACGCGTGCCAGTACTTCCACACGAAGTAATGTCTGCTGGTTTTATGGGTTCCATGCTGTAACCATACTTGTGCTTTTCACAGAACTACAACAAGGACTTGCCTCCTTCATCTTGCTTCTTTATTGCACCCTTCTTAGATGACCTCAAATTGAAAGGAGAAAAGGGCTCACAGACAGAGGAGAAGGATGAGGAGAAGATCTCTA
Organism: Columba livia; assembly: GCF_036013475.1. NCBI lineage: Eukaryota > Metazoa > Chordata > Aves > Columbiformes > Columbidae > Columba > Columba livia. The sequence continues at coordinate 67,138,066 of NC_088602.1, forward strand.
CTTTGAAAAAGCAGGAGCAACACAGAGAAGAGGTGAAATTCAGACAGGTGCTTGTTACAGATCTGACTTACGTGGATCCTCAAATCCTCATGGTCCTGCAACAGTGTATTCTTTGGGTGGTGGCTGGCACAAATGCAATATAACCTTTGGTGCAACCATGGTGGAAAGATTGCACAAAATTCTGTCTCATTGATCATACAGGCAACTGCAGCAAAAAAATTTCCCTTCGTCAGCTTGCTCTGTGTCCCAAAGACTTTTGTCTCTGCTTTCTCTTGGGAGCCTTCTCATGACTGTTTCTCTCATTTCCTCCTATTCTCTTAATTCACTTCCGCCTTCACTGAAGCAAAACCAGTCAGTTTTAAGCAACCTGCAGCCCCTGCTTTTCCCACTAGAAAACCCCGCACTCTGTTCATCATGGGCTGTGGTTACACATTTGGGGGCAGGGTTGACTTGAACTCCTTTCAGCACAACAAATTGGGAGGGTAGGGTTTTTGGAGACCAGGGTCCTGTTTGTTACTGCACCATGACACTGCTGCTTACTTGAGCCACAAATGCAACAGAACTAGGAGTTACCCAGTAACAAGGACTTGAAGCCAGATTATTGACAGTTGACTATAGAGCATTTTGGTTTCTGTGTTCCAGGGAGTACATGGCACTTTGGGTACCCACTGATGGCCGGTCCTTCTTTCAGGAGAGGGGAGGTGTGATATTACACTTCAGCTTTATCCAGCTTGTCCTCCAAGTGGTAAATATGTGTGTGTGGGTATGCACATATGCAAAGAAAACTTAAAATAATTTATGAAGGAATTACAAAACCCAAGATGCCTTAATCTTACTAAAGAAAAAAAAGAAACCAAAAATCTCTCCCACATATGAGCAGCTAAACATTATTGAACTTCAAAAAAAAAAAAAAAATCGTTGGACTTAAATACACTACCAAACTTGCACTGCCATAAAACAATGTATCTGAGGACTTCAGTCAGATCAACTACTCATAATATTCTCCTGTTTTGCCAGCATATTATGATATGAGAAGAAATCTGTAACTCCTGATATAACAATGTAGTCTAAGTTATATTCCATTCAGAAAATCTTAAATAAACAATACATTAAGTATATAGCATAAAACATGTTTGAGTGTTAGGAAATAGGGTACAGCTTTCCCTCTGCTGTTGAAGCTGAGGAAATATTAATTCTCCTCCTGCCCTACCTTTGTCCTGACCCTTCCAGATCCCCCACGTCTCAGAGGTCTCCACAGCTCTCCCTGCTTTTCATTTATCTTTAATCAGCCAATTCTGACAACACATTTTAACCTGAAAATAAAGCACATCAGCCAAACTAAAATGGTGTTAAAATAATGTGGAAATAGGCAAAGTCTATGGTTTAAAACACAGACTTCTCTTTGTGCTAACAAGCAATATTTATAGCCAAGAAAGCTTTAAAACCCTTTTCTCAAGATAGTTTATCTACATTTGCTGCCTGGACATCTGGGTTTGGATTAGGGTGTGGTAAGAGCTGGTGTGGGCAAATTTTGAAGTGTAATATTGATCCACATCAAAATTATCTGATAGAGGCAGCTTAAAAGTATTGTATTGATGCTTTAAAAAGAGGGGTTGACAATATGTAGCATTTAGTAGCATTAGGCTAAGATAGGAATATTACACTGGGAGTACACTATTTCTTAATGAAGACTTACTCTTGCCTTTGAAACTGGAAGGTAAACTGATGCATTTATCGCACAGCATTCCAATATCAGATACAAATACATCTTAAAATACCACTATAGTGTCATTCTTCCTATACTTTTTAAGGAGGCCTGTCCCCTGACTTGTCGATAAACTTCTCCTTTAACTCTTACCATAAATGTTCCCCCCAAAATCTCAAAGGTAATATGTAGAGAAAAGTACTTATTAAAATAACATGGCAGGCCTGGCTGGAACTGACGAATCCAAGAAATTCATGGTTAAGATTGAAACTCCATCTTTGAGACACCCCGTTGTGCTCTGTTGCATTTTAATAAGTGTTCATCTGACCCTCTGCCAGTTAATTATGGGGATCTTCAGAATTTTGTTCTGCCCCCCTTGCTCTTCAGTACTGATGTTCTTCTTTCACTTCTATTTTTAGGGACCTTAAGGTGAGTTATTGTTAACCTGATAACACCCAGATCTATTTTGCTCTTTTAGCTGATCCTACTGAGGCAGCATTTAGTCTTTTTATCTTACCTCCCTAAAGCACAAATTGGGATCTTAACTGAATCTTTAAAAAAAAAAAAAAATGATAAAAAGAGTGAGAGAAGAATCACAAAAATCAGATCCTCTCCTCCATTCTCCCCACCATCCTACTAAAATGTAGCTCCAAGTTTTCAGTTCCATTAGATGAAAATCTGTTTATAATTTACAGTATGGCTAACGGAATTGGGGCACTGGTGGATCTTATTTAGTAATTTCATTATTTTTTTTCTTACCCTTTTAAGGTTACTTATTTTGATTTACTTTGGATTTCTCATGTGAAAATAAGAAGAGATTGAGAGGTTACCATAAATTATTCTGCAACACTACCTCTCTTGTTCCTATTTTAAGATGTAGGAATCTCCTTTTATTACCCCCATGGCAAGGAACAATACATGTATCTATGAAAATTTTAATTCAGGGGAGAGAAAAAAAAAAAGAAAGAAAGAAACAAACAAAAAACTACAGAAGAAAATGTTTTCTAGTACTCCCTGTGGCTGCTCTCTACATCAAAATTTTGTGGGTTACTCCTGAAAGAAACATAGATTGGAGAACGAATTAATTTCCTCTGAAATGTAGCCTGTCACCCATGAGGAGATGTTTCTCTGCCTGGTAAAGGAACCTCAGGAGGGGACAGAGGTATAGCTAGACATCATTAAAGAACAACAAAAAATTGTGATTATTTGGAGGTTCATGGGTACGATGACAGTAGAGATGTTTTTTTCAAAACACTGTAGACAAACATTGATATTATTATACTTGTCTGAAACACTCCTCTGAATCTTCTGAGGTTTGTCCATCACTAGAAAAAATTAATGAATACTACTTTACTAGTGGAATTTTCCCATTGAATGCAAATGATTCCAAAAGTTTATTTTCAGAATGTTTCATGCTGCCCTTTGTCAGACAGCTGGTAGAGGGAAAGAGTTTCAAAAATAAAGAAAATTATATATAATGAATAACCAATTGTTGTAGATGCTAGGAGACTAAATGTATTTTTATTGTGAGGACATAATGCTGCTATAACCTAACCTTCTCCACCCCCATAAAGAACAGTTAATGAAGGCGAGGATGCTTTTTTTAAAGCATTTTTAAAGCATTGTCCATTTCTGTGCTATATAATATTCATTAGACATTCACTAGCAATTTCTTCCACTTACCCTATATTTTATAGACAAAATTTTTTTTCAACCTTTAATGAAAAAGTGATAAATAGTTAACTAATACATATTATCTATTTTTTCAATATAATCAACAAAATCTTAACACACTTATATGCCCTGATACATGAGAGGTCAAAGTGCATTTTGTTTTGAGAAAATCTTCCAAGACTTGGATTATCAAGACTCCAAACTTCTGTTCTTTGAATATCTTCCAAAGTGTACTTCTTAGAAGCAGTCTCCCTGGGTGTAGCTTTGTTCTGATAAAGTCATCCCAATGGTGGGTTTTCCACTGGTATGTATATGTTACAAACAAGACGATTTTCTGGTCCCTTGTTGTGGTGTGGTGGTGGGGGGGTGTTGTTGTTGTTGTTTTGTTTTGTTTTGTTTTTCTCTGTTTACAAACTTCTTTCTTCTGTCTCCACTCAGGAGATTTGGGTTTCTAATGTAGCTGCTGGGCTAAGCTCTTTGGTTCTACCTCTACCCTTAAACAAAGTTAATGCCTGCTTGATAGCCCTGCTTCTTGAGCTTTGGTCCAAAGCTGGTTTTCTGTTTACACTCAGACATTTGATCAGCTACTTAGGTTGTTTATTTAGAATTACATTTAAAATAAGAATAATAGGAAGAATACCTCTTTATAGTGGAGAATACATCCCTAAATCTGAGAAAGCCCCCAGCTTTATTTTTGTAGGCAAGGAAGACAACTTTATGAAAGCCTGAAACATTATCAAATGAAGGTTTAAGTGACGGCATTAATTTTTATAGCATGCTGTTGCTCCGGTGAACTTGAACAGTAAACCTATGACTAACTTCACCTTTTATTTTTTTTAATAAAAATCTAACTTTGGTTTTTGCTTTTGTATTTTTAAAGAGATTGGCTAAAAGTATCTCAAACCAAAGCAATTCTGCTCCTCACCCGTTTTGGACTGTGAACACAATGAGTTCCTATGCTCATATTTGCCAACAGGATATTATTGCTTTCCTTTGATATATAATTTTATAGTATCTTCTCGTAGACAATTGCCCTTTCATATGTAATTTTATAGTATCTTCTACTAGTTTCTCACATCTTTTCTATTGGTGGTGGTCGAATCAAGTGTATAAAGTAAGAACATCAGTAGAAGGCATTTGTGTTGAATGAGTTGTTCATTAATTCTGCAGGTGGGTCACAAGCCCAGTGTTATGAAAGATTTCTGCCACTTTTTCCCAAAAGTTTGTTGATTAGTCTGTCCTGGCTTGCATGAGGGACTACTGCCAAACCTTTAGGCTCCAATCCTGCAGTCACATCTTCTTGTCTGGGATCCTATTGACCTCAGCAAGTTTTCAGGCAGATACCAACATCAGATGACTCTGAATTTGTTTCAAGGGAATTTTTTAAGACAAACCGTTGCAGAGTTGCTGGGAGTTTCTGCTGGAGATCAGCAAATACACCAGTCATGCAGGTCCTCATCTTCCACATGGTCACTGCAACAGTATCTGCCCATGTATCATTGGTGCGCCCCAGGGACCCTTGCAACGGTGTCCTACATGTATATCTCTCTCTCTGTGTATGTATTTGTACACATACACTTATACATGCATACATATATATATATATTAGCATGCTGTAGCTAATGTAACATACAAGTATGCATATATATATGTAATTATAAGTAGGCACCTCTCTCCTGACTGCATTAATCTAGTTTCTGGTTTGCCATATATTCTCTGTTTGAGATGATCTGGTTTCTCCATAGGATTCGGGATGTGGATGTGACTTAGCTCAGGCGTATCACCTCATTCAGGTAAAGCACAGAAAGTAAAAGAAGACTCAGAGAACTGAGACTTTTGAAGACCTTTACATTAAAATATAAACACATAGGTAAACATCTTACATGCCCAAGTATCTTTTTTTTCCAATTATAGTGTGTTACAGGCAGCTGATTTGTAATTTTAGATCCGATTCATTTTTTAAGTGCACAAATATAAATAAATAAAGAGAAACACTGCTAAGTCTACTGAAGGTAGCCTCATAAGACTATCTAAGAATGAGATCTTTGTTTCTGGACTTTGGGCTAATATTTTTACAGTTTTCTTTCCATGGGAGTGATAAATGCAAAACTAATTTCCAAAACTCACTTCTTTTACTGATCCAAGATACAACCACAAGATACAGCTCTAATAAACCAATCTAAAAAAGGAACTCTGATTTCCTAAGGACACCAGAATAAAGTTTTCAGTAATTTCTGGTTAGATACAAGAGTTACGTAATTTTTAAAAAAGTATCCAGAACAGTAAGTGCATTCTGCAGCTAAGATTATTTTCCTTTACCATAATGAACATCAGTCTTTTGAAAAATACTTCATCCCTGGAAAAAAAGAAACAATACTTCAATTAATTTCCTTGAATATTCTATATAAAAATATTCTATTTCCAAGTGATCCATGTATACCTGCTTATTTTTTTCTTTAAATACAGCTACTGATGTAGTATAAAATACTCTTAATGCAGCAAAAAACCTACTAGGACTGTATCTTCTGACCTAAAGGAACTGGGATACACTGTCACATAATGCAGAGAGTTTAGTTTCTATTAAAGCTTGTATTTAACTAGTAAAATGAAATTCTCATAAAAGTAAAGTTGGAACTCATTTTTATAAACTCTGATTAAAATGCAGAGATTGTAACTCGGAAAACATCCCAATGATACCTGGGGGGTGAAGAGGAGGACTACAGATACTGAGGAAAAACCACATAGAACTGATCATTTTCCCACTGTATCAATTTAAAAAGCTGTAGTTCCTGTTTCTTATAAATATAGTCTCTTTGTAGCTTCCTTACAGCCTCAAATTTCTTAACGAAAATGTGGCATCACTACAGATAACTTCTTTAAAGTCTTCTCAAGCTGCATTTCATTTTGTAAACATCTCTGAATGACAAAACATGTAGGGCTAGATCCTGCCCTCTGCCATGGGCAGAAAATCCCGTTGGAGTTCACCAAGGTTAACACATGCAGTTTAAGCTCGAATTTGGCCTATCTTTCTTTACAGAGAGGCCACCGAGTATTCTTATTTTTACCTCTCTTTTTATCCAGCTTTATGGATGAGCCTTAGCCACCCAATCCACACATTTTTTTTTTTTAAATTAAGGAAGATGGGAAGAAAGTGAATTTTCAAGTCACAAAACTCTGACAGAAAAAGATCCACATGGTTATGCCAAAGGCCTGCACCCCTGGCCACCTCAGAAAGTCAGAAACTGAAATATGAATCTGGTTATAAGATGAAAGTCATGGAGTTGGAGTAACATATGAAATCTGGGAATAAAACTTGCTGAACTGAGCAGAGTGTTATAATCGACCATATTCATTCCATAAGACCTCACTGAACAACCTGCTGTTACTAATATCACCTACCACAAAGGCACGTTGCATACAATAATAATTTAGTGTTTGTAAATCACCTTGAAGACATAAATTTCCATATATTGTCGGTGCTCTATAGAATATGTTGCATATATTTCATTTTTTCTTAAGGACTGAATTTTTCTTTGGAGTTATAATTGCATTCTACCTCACTAAGAAAACAGGACATTGTCCATATTAGAGTACATCGTAATCAAAATTAACATTTGCCCTTTGTCTGAGGTAAATTTTATACTAATTTTATTTCACATGAAAAACTTCTTCCCTCTCCCCCCCCAAAAAAAATCTTCACAGACAAGTGTAGCTTTGACAGAGAAATACACTTTTGAGGTGTAAGTTCACATGGTAAGGAGTCTTTCGGGCATCCTACTGCCCTGTCCAAAAGCTGCTCCAGAGGCTAAAACACTGGTCATTCCTCCGAATGTCAACACCCCCTCTGAAAGATGGGGCAGCAGCAGCAAGGAGCCTGCTGCAACAGTTTCTCCTAGAATGTGAGCTGGCTTTAAGATAAATATGAATATTTAGAGAGAGAAATGTTTACTGAAATTCCCCTAGCCAAACACTGCAGCTGTAACTGTAAAGGATGTGAAGATGGCAAAGCAGCCAGACCCCTTCCTAAGAATGTTTTTATATTTTTTTTCCTCCTAACTATAATGGGTGACTGCTTCTCTGCCTAAACAGCTCCAAAGGACTATGAAAACTGAAGTCCTTCAAAGCTGTTAAATGTTTCCTCAGATTTACAATAAAATTCTGTGTTACAAATCTCCTAGCAAAATCTCTGAAGCATTGCAAACAGTACTTACATAATTTTCCGTTAAGTCAGTATTTGTGCATTCAACACCTAGAAAATAAGGAAAGTGAACGTGGATAGGGAGGGGAATAAAACAAAGGCAAGGAGGGGGGAAAAAAGGAAAAGAAAAAAAAAAAGAAAAACCGTATCCTGAAACAGCCATGCAGCTATTAAACATATGCCAAAGTAAACAATAGTGCGAGGGTCTGCCATAGCTTTGCCCTGCAGGTAGACGGCAGGCGGCACAGAAGGAAAGCAAATGGCAAGGAAAAGAGAAAGACAGTACAGGATGTGGATGAGATGCCGAGCCCTGAGAGCATGAACGGCCTGATTGTGATCCTCAAGTCACACCATCAGCCATGCAAAACAGGACATACCTTTCTGGCTTGCTGGTTCTGTCTGCTGAAACAAAGCAGTCCCATTCTCAGCGGGAGGCCAAATCAAAATGAAATTTTATTTAGTCTGCACTGTCCCCAGATTGGGTTTCAGAATGACTGCTTTAGGAGATAGCATGGATGTGGCTGATGCATGCTTTGCATATGAAACTGCAATAGGGAGAAAAAAAAAAATCTACATAATCAAAAAAATCTGTGCCGTGTGTATGGCAAAACCCCTGGACGTCAGTGAAGCAGCTACAATGGATGTCTTTAAAAAATGACCTTTCTGAATAAAATGCACATTTGTGCTCTGCAATACTGTTTTCAATAAATATAGAATAGATCATTTTGCATGTAATTATTCAGAAGCTGCCCTGAGAGAGTGAAATATCAAATAATTTTTTCTTCTTTTTTTTTTTTTTTTATTTTTTAACATGGAGCAGAATTACAGTTTGGAAACAAATGCGAAGAAAATGTATAGCTAAAGATGATTTCTGTGGCTGGCAGTGGCTGGCAGTGATTGCTCCTCAGAATCCTCTTCAATTTAATGTTTTGTTTAAGTCCCTGTTTCCTAGAGTACCCAAAGAAAGGCCTACTGCAGTAAAGAACATCTGCTTTTTGTGCCACTGATCTTATGCATTCCACCTTGCACTTTTAAGAAAGGATCCATTCTTTGGTTAGACACACTTAATTTTACAGACCATCAATAAATAAAAAAGATCATCAACCGATTGCATAGTATTTTCATTAGAAGTTAGAAATAACTTACAAAGGCAAGGAACAGTCTGCCGAATATGCAGGGCATACACCATGTAATGCCTTTGTTGTCAGTTATGCTGCAAATGAGATTTTCAAATAGGATTTGCAGAGGCAGGGCAGTGATCAACACAGTGCAATATCCAGGAAAGGGAAGTTGAGCACAGTATTCTGTGAAACAAGGGGGCAGAAGGGAGCCTGTTTGTAAATACATGTTATTATTGAAAGAAAACACTTAGCACTGCTTGATTTTGCTACACCAGCTACTTGGAACTAGGTGATACCAATAATTTTATAGGTGCACATCTGTGTGGGCATGTGGGTTTGTGTTTATCTGTGTTCTGGGCATGCAAGCCTGTAGTCTGTGCACATGTACATGCTTGATGCTTACACTGTAAAAGACAAGCAAAAGGCAGAACAAAAAATACACGTTTCAGCTGATAGATATTTATCTGCTAAAACAAGCAGTGTTAATACTGTGCTCTATAGCACATGGACAGCCAAAGAATGGAAAGGAAAAAACAAAAAACCCCAGCACCATAAAATCTTTAGGAATGCAAAGGGGATAATGACTCCCAAATAAACAATATAGATTAAAACTTCCAGGAATAATGAGATACAGTGCAAATCATTCACACAATGTGCTTTCACACAGCAATGACGGAAGTCACTGACAACAATGCGACCATGTGCAGACACTCCTTGGAGACATAGTCAAGTAAATTTTGTAATTCTATCATGTGTGCTTTGCAGGCTGAGTTTGAGAATCGCCATAACAAAATGTGCTAGAATATTGGTGCTTTAAAATTAAACATTGGACATTATGGAAGGTAACTTCATAATGAGTTATCCTATTGCTATTTAAAGTTAGAAATCCATAAGGAGCACAGTGAAAAATACAACATTTGTTCTCCTTATGTCTTGGAACAACTGTTTTTATATTTGTAATCAGCCTAACTGTAGTTCCAAACAAGACATTCAGATAGTCCCCAGCCTCATGCTGTATCATATTTATTCTGATGTATATCTTATAGCGAAGCTTTGTCTGTATTGAATTAATTTGATTTTTTTTGGTCTTACGATTTTTATAAATGCTGTTTTTTTCTCACAGAACTTCCCACTTTAGGGAAAAAGAAAGATGTGATTGCTTTAAAAATAGAAGACCAAAAACAAAGCTAGTATTCCCAAAATTCAATGCACCTGGCATTCACTTTATACCTAATAAGCATCCGTGAATATGCAAATGTTCAGTGTCTCCAGTAACCTCATTAATTTATTCCTCAGGCAATCAAAGAATGTGAACCAGTCCTCTGCTACTAATACTGGAAGTGGTACGCTGTGCAGCATTGCTAGAATCAGCTGAAAGCACATTCTGCATATTGAAAAACTGTTTCATCTTTCTTCTTTCCTTCACCACTCTAATTCAAACAAAGACTTCCTACCTCAGTTTACATAGCTGACAGCAAAAGTTGAAAAATGCCAAAAAAGAATTAAGACATATATATTTCATATCTCTATATATATCTATTTCTATATATATCTATATCCACGTGCACACATACACGCTGGGGATATAAATAGTTTAAAAAGATCTCAGCAGAATTCCAGTTTGACAACCACCTGAGTTTTCTTATTTATTCATTTGGAAAGAGGGGGAGCTTGGAAAGGAGGTGTGGGGGGGAAGGAATGACCTGCCTCCTACTCTGCAGAGCAGCTGAATAATCTTTTCCTTTGCCCACATTAAAAGCCCTGAATAATGTTTATAAAATGTTAGGGAATCCCGGTAGGTTTCCTATTTAACAAGCCATGTATGACAAATCACAGTGTAATGTACTACGTTCTTAATCTTTAATTAGAATGTGAATATCTGCGCGAGAACGCAGTTAACTTTGACACATTAAATCTTCTGGTTAAAGTGCCTTACAGGAAGTGCAAAGATGAAACACTGCAACAATCTACTGCCTCTCTCCATTCACCCAGACAGTTGGGGAAGGATGATAACATCTTGTAATACCTGCTCTGTAGTAATTAATCGCTGTGGTATTTAGGACCATTCAAGTAGACAAATATGACAGAGACAGGGACAATTAGGAACCTTGTTCAAGCTACATTAACTTTTCCAGCTATTACAACACAGCAGCTCAAGTTTGCTTGTAAAAGCTGCAGAGGGATTGTTATGCATTAGCCGTGCGATTATTAATGAAAGAAAAGGAGAATTGTGTTTATTGTAGTTTGAAAATTGCAAATAAATTTCAATTATCTGCTATGTCATTTTGTTAAACATGCATTCTGGAAATGCCTTTGTACTCTAAATCATGAGCTACTTAGAGCAAACTAATACTAAAAAGCCTTTGGGAGATATAAAGTAAATATTTTTGTTGAACTGGCCTTCTTTCTTGTTGAAACTGGAGATAGAGCTACCTGAAGATATTTCAGATAGTTAGCGAACCCTGCAGACACTCTGGCATTCATCCTGCTGACAGGCAGTCTGATCAAACTTCAACACATGGGTGGGTGAACATGTGCTCTGCTCCACAAGAACGAGAAAGCCCAACTCCCTTTACTGATCACATGCATGAAGTGCACACAAATAAATAAACAACTGGAGGAAAAGACTCTAAAAAAGCCCTTTGACTCTTTCCCGTGATCGCCACAGTCATCGCCAAAACACACCGAATGAAACATGGAGGAGTGATTTGGGACCCAGTATGGATTACATATTTTAAAGGTTACATGCTGGGCTTTACTTTTCCATCAATAAAGAGCAGCAAAAAGAGCAGTGTAGACTGCAAAGTTTATGTTTTAACTATACATTTGAGGCAGCATAATTTACCATTGCAGTTTGGTACCATACAAACACATATCAGTTCTCAATGTTAAAGGAGATTGGGCAGAAAACAACAGAACTGGACAAACACTGCAAGGACTTTGGCATGAATATTCACTTGGTGGCTGTTTTCTTAAAAAAAAGAAAAAGAAATCACCTAAACCTGTGGCCCTTTTATGTTCTCTTTCTATGAATATTTGAACTAGAGTTTCTTAGCAGCATGAATGCTCACAGAAAGCTAATTTGAAAGTCATACGTGCGAGTGTTTGTGGAAAACGAATTCTAAATTTGCATGTGCAAATATTTGCACTGGGTATGCTGCTGTCTTCCCCCAGTCAGGGAGCAACAGCGCTGCCACGTGCCTTGCCCCACCAATCCTGCCTGAGGAACCCAGCTTGAGTTACAAATATTGTGTCAAATTTGCCCCGTGAACTTGTTTACAATTGAGCCCCAAAGTAGGAAAAAAAAAAAGGTGTTAAAAGTGTATGAAATGTACTCGAACAACAAATGTTTGCAGCAATTGGAGATGTGTAGCTGGGCATTTCAAAAGCAGAAACAGAGGCATGCTGTCGCAAAACAGAGTTTGTTAGAAAGTGTTCGTTCGGCTCTGGTAAGACTGCTTTTACCTCCTCTTTCCTTCCAGGAGGTGAAAAAGAAAACAAAAGGGTAAAAACAGCAACCAGGACAGGGAACATTCTCTGCCCATCTGCCCAGTTTACAGTCAATCTCTTAAAATGCTACCCCTTAAATTCAAAATATTTGTGAGCCTTGAAATGCTTTCTGAACATGTAGAAAAGTACTCCACAATTTATTTGCAGGTGAGGTCTTCCATGATATTTTTTTTCTTTCTTTTCTTGTTTTTTTATTTTTCCAGTTTTGGTCATTGCAAACTACATTGACATGTGTGCCATTTTCCGCAACCTGCGTCATTGTACTCTAGAAATAAAAAGAAAAACCAGCTTAGCCCTGCAGAAATCTGCATCCCCACCCCAGAATCTCTTGTCACAAAATGAAGGAGGGAGGGGGCTAGGGCTGGGGAGAGAGGGGGGGAAAGCAGCTCAGTGCACAGCAACAATTCCCCCTCTCAGCTGAGCTGCAATGATGTCAGCTTTCTGATTACAAACTGCTTATTTATGCTTCAACAGCTGCCAAGAGCAGCAAATAAGTGGCTAAAAGAGTGTCTAGACCAGGCATTCAGGCCTCTATTGTTTGCTGGTTGTTACCTGGTTGACAGCGATGGGTACAGCTGCCTGGTGTGAAAGAGAGCAAGGGATGGGGAGGCAGTGATTGACAGAAGGGCCCTCGGGGTCAGGCACAGCCAGCCCTGATGGCCTCATGGCTTTATGTTCCCCGCTCTAAAGGGAAAGCGATGGCTCTGCCTAGAGGTTGGAGGTGAAAGGAAATGTTTGAGGGTAATGAAAAAAATCCTTTAGCCAAATTTGCGATCATGAACAGTTACTCTGGGGAATTTAAGCCCAAGTGTTAGGCAGTTTTCTCTGTATGCAGAAATGGTTATTGGTAGTCACCGCAGGAATAATAATGTGTTATATGCATGCGGGCAAAAATGTATCTTTGTGCAGTCCTTCACCCTGGAGTTTAAAACTGCAGGCAGTTTTATTTTTACTTAGGTTAAAAACTGATAACACTGCTAAAAACTGCTACTATGCACTATGAAATTCTTTCTGCTTTCAAGGCCTAGCTTGAAAAGCATTCCCAGGTTTTTCTAAAAAATATTCAGGGATTTAGGATGGAAAAATAAGTATTTGGATTAGACAATGGTCTATCAAGAGCTCCCATCTACTTACTCAGTGAATTTCCCTCTCTTCATTTAGATTCTGGAGGGACACTGTCTCTTACAACAACCCAGTGGGAACAGCTAGCCAGTGAGTAGGCTAACCAAAATCTATAAAATGTCTTTTTTTTTTTTAACTGATACAGAGATGTCCTCAGTCTCAGATCTCGCACATGCTAGTGTGGTCCAGGCATAATCCTACTGAAGTCAAAGGAGTGGCATTGATTCAAGTCAACTGCAATCACTGGCAGGCTAACTGAATTTCTCACCTCCCACCCTAGCCTGCCCCCACGGTGGGACACCGTTCAGCAAAGAGGCAAAATCTCTCAGAAGTTTTAAAGGGATGAAGCCAATGGATTGTTCTTAATAGAACAACGAAAATAGATTCTAAAGTCTCAGAACGACATGAAAAAACTATGAAGATAAGGAGTGCCCTGGGAAAATGAAAGCTTTATGTACACTAACCGGTCCAGCCTTAGCTTCGCCCAAACACAAGCAGATTAAGTTTCTGGGGTAGCTGTTAATAGAATTAATCTTACATTCCTGTTTGGCATTTTCTGACACCAGGCAAAGTCCTACGCCAAGAAAAAAAAAGTTGATTTTCAGAGATGGTTACATATGACAGAATTATTAAATGTTTTATGACCATATGGTATATTTTTTACTGTAGTATTTGAAATAGATTATAATTAACAAATGAGTAACCTTTCTCCAGCAAAAGACAGGAAAACACTAAAACATTGTCCAAGCATCAATAGCAGCTGGAGAGGTAAGAAGTACAACAGAGCACCTGAGAAGCACAAGCTTAATTTGGGTATACACTTGGCTTTCTACATATCTGATGCAAAAGCTGTAACTAAAATGAAATCATGTTAAATTAGCTGTAAAAAATAAGTTGATTTAATTAAGCACAGAAAGACTTATTAGATATAATAAAATGTTAAAAAGTCAAATGATGTGCAGTTACATTTCAGCTAACAGTGCTCAACAAATCCACTAAATTTATTCCTTTCAATAATGATCTGTTTTGAGCATTTAATTAGATAAATAATATTTAATCACTTCAGCAAATTTGAACTAGAAAAATTCCTTGTGATCAGTGGTGACTCATTCTTGCTAATACCTACCTTTAAAGAAAAGGTAAAACTAGATGATTTTCTGGATTAACAAAGAGTATGAGACTAGTAGAAATTTCTCTCTAGACCTCATTAAAAAAAACAAGGTTTGCTAAACAAACTATTATTTACAGTGAGAAACGTGCATATTTTACCTGGAAAGAGCATTCACATGTTTGACTCTTTTCAGCATCAGGCACTATAAGTAGATGATAAGAAAAGATATTCAATAGATGTCCTATAATTCATCGTAATACTGTTTCATTTAATAACTACTTTGCTGAAGTGATTGGCATGATTACAGGAAAATTACTTCAAATTATTCATCTCTTATCTAGCATCTAAGATGTCCTAAACTTGCATGAGAGTTAGCATAATGGGACCTATTAATTACTGATGCTGCAAGTCCTTCACTACTTAAATATCCTTTCTACCAGGTGTGCTGTGTAATGTAAATAAAGAAAATAGAAACCAAAATGTTCACTTTCCAAGGTGGTGTCACCCAAAGTTTAATAAAAGAAATACCAAGTGCAAAAATCTATGGCCCAACCATCAGTTCAAAATGTCAAGATGTTTATATCTTTTAGTTTTTATCATTCTCGGTATTTCTCTCTCTCTCATATGTATGTACATTTGCAGGGGTGTGTACATGTGTAAAAATAAGTATATGAACAGTATATGACATATACTGTATTTATTTTCTGTTCAGAGGTATTGATGTGCAAGACTGCCGCAAAACACAGGCTAAGCATGTAGTTTCTGCCCTAAAGAGCAACTTTTAATCTCAAAACCCTATTAATCAATTGCTATCTGTTCAATCAAATTTACTCCTATGAGTAAACATTTTGAAGCAAAGAAGCATTATTACCTGTTAAGGCAGAGAAGTTAGAGCAAAGATGGCCAGGAGCCATATTTGTCCTCTTGGCAATCTGGATTTAAGAGCCAATGTAAATTAGAGAACCCTCATGCTTACATCCTTGGGTTTTTAAGAGCCCTGATGGAAACCATTGCAATAGAAATCAGGATAAACCCTTCCTATCCTTCTTTCTAGCCCACGTGTGACATGCCCATAACTCAAAGGGTGGCTATGCTGCTTTTTAAAGCCACCTAAGATGGATGACATTCCCTGAGGGCCTGATGCGTCAGTGTCTTACACCTCAGAAACACACTTAAACTGTGCAAAGAAGACCCATGCAGTTGCAAGCTCTCATAAGTGCTTCACTAAACTCACATTGCAGAGGCAAGCCCATGAAAAATCATGCTTTGTTTTCTTTGTAGAATCCAACCTTAACTCCATGATCAACTGTCTTCTCTCCCTCTGCTTTGCTGGTTTTACTATCATGACCAGTACCTTCAGTTCTGCTAGTTATATTCATGATGTTGAAATAAAGATACAGGAAATATGGGAAGTAAAACAAATCAAAACAAAGGAAAAAAAAACAAACTCAAAGGTAAAAAGCACATAGAGACCCCATAAAAATTATATGTCTTTTTTTATACCTGACATTCCAGAAATCGATTAGCTGGCCAGAAGATCTGTTTTTCAGTTATGGCTGACAGTCATGTTGTAAAAAAACCCCATAAATAGTTGTTGAACATCATCAGCATCATGTTAATCACAAGTTTCACTGAACTCCCATGGCCAGAACTCCCTCCCCCATCCAGAATGTTCCAAATAGGCAAAGGTGCCTTCAAAGGTAGTCTGAACACTACACAAAGCAACCATCTAGGTTACCTGCTGAAGATACCTTGTGTCCTCCAACTCAGCTCACTGAGATCTATCATATTTGTGCACTGTTAAACAAGGTGAAGAAATGATAGCTTCTACATAATCACCTCAGCTTTTGCCTAACATAATAAAATAAAATAATTTGCAATCAGATAGCTTGAACGGCATCATATCTAGATTAGTTTTCTAGGCACTTAAAATTTTGCCAAGACAGTAGTGATTCAAGCTTGAGATACCCTTTTCTTTTTGGCTCTTCAGTGTATCTTCACCATGTAGCACACCTTGCATGTGACAAAACTACAGAAGTGATTTACTTCATATATTTTGAAATGCTGACAAATACCACCTCATAAGGGATGCAATAGGATGAAAACAGAATTTAAAAAATAATTAAAGCCAGCACCAGTTCACACTGTTAACTAATAAGAAGGGATGTGCCTGAGAATACAAACTGATTTAGAAGAAATTACTCAGATCTCTAATTTTTGTATCTATCAGCTTCTTTCCTTCTGGCAGCCTGTAATTCCCATATTCTGAAGGCCTTCAATTTAATTTGATGTTCAACAATACATACCATCTCTGCAATGAAAGTACTTGACTATTTGACCTGCATACCATAACCCAGAATGAAATGTTCACATGGAATACTGGAATGGAATGATACTGGGAAATACCTCCAGTTAAGTCTCCCTGAATGGAAAGCAGTTCTGACAAGTGTTCTTTGGTTTAGAAAGTCTTGTCTAATGGATCAGAGAGTCTTGTCTAATGGATCAATCAGGAGACTGGGACAACGGAAAGAAGAAACAATGGTGGGAAGCCATCAAACCCATTGACGGAGCAAAACAAATTGCTACATTTAGTGCTAGTCTGTATAGAAACACAATTAAGGGGCCAAATTCTCTGAGCATCTGTACCAGTTTCTGCTGATGTTTGGAGTAAATCCTACCAGCAAAAGGATGTATTGGTGGGAGATATCACTGATACAACTGCGGTTCTCACTCTTTATCATCTTGGCTGAACTACAGCATTTCAAGGAGAAAAAGCATGAGCTGCTTTGCTGCTTGAGCTAAACAGCCTGGATTTCTAGTTGAAATATCTGGGAAGTGAGTCGTCAGTTTGGGGGAGGATACTCAACACACACAAAGACTAATTGGCATCAAGTAGTGTTGGTAACTGCTACAGTGTTGAGGAACTCAGGCTTCCAGACAGTTCTGCAACTGTAGGAACTTAAGGACTTTGTGATGCCCTTGAAATCTTTTCCTTCCTTCCTTCCTTCCTTCCTTCCTTCCTTCCTTCCTTCCTTCCTTCCTTCCTTCCTTTCTTCCTTCCTTCCTTCCTTCCTTCCTTCCTTCCTTCCCTCCCTCCTTCCTTCCTTCCTTCCCTCCTTCCTTCCTCCCTCCTTCCTTCCTTCCTCCTTCCTTCCTTCCCTCCTTCCTTCCTCCCTCCTTCCTTCCTTCCTCCTTCCTTCCTTCTTTCTTTTCTCTTCTCTTCTCTTCTCTTCTCTTCTCTTCTCTTCTCTTCTCTTCTCTTCTCTTCTCTTCTCTTCTCTTCTCTTCTCTTCTCTTCTCTTCTCTTCTCTTCTCTTCTCTTCTCTTCTCTTCTCTTCTCTTCTCTTCTCTTCTCTTCTCTTCTCTTCTTTCTTTCTTCATTTTCTTGTCAGGTTGCAATTGAAACTTTTGGTCTCTTTACTTACAGTCTAAAGCTCAGTGCAGGATGCTGAGAGGCATTTTACAACCTGTGATAAATGAGGGGATTGCTTTGCTAGAGACATTGATTGCATAGTGGCCTGTGCTTGAAGGGATTGGACTTGATGATCATCTGAGCACCTTGGGCTAGAAAAAGGCATTAGCAAGAAGCATGGTGGAATCCCAAAACTCACAGACACATCTCTAAGAAAAAGCAGCAGGGTTCTCTGCAGCTGCATCCACCCATCCTAACAGTCTGAGCTTGCATTGCTTGCCTAGAGTATGACGAACCCCAACAGCAACGTGCCTTCTGTGGGACTCAGGGACACGTCCTCATGCAAAGATCTGCATTTGTGCCTCAGCAACCTCCTAGTGCAAATCAACATAAAGTTTGTTGGCTGAGGAGAGCTCCTCTTCCCTGCCCCATGGTTTCCATGCAAGGCATGTGAACTCCCATTTGGGGTGCACCATGGCATGCCACCTTCTGTGGGAAAGAGGTGGCCAAAATGCTCCTCTCCTATCCAGAAAATATGAATGACCCTAAGGTAATTTTAGATTGTGTTTAGAAACCACAACTTTTTACACATTCTTGTAAGATCAATGTAAGTGGAAGAACAACTGCCTCAATGGTGACATATTGACACAGAAATCTTTCTTCATGCTTGTGATTCAAAGCATTAGAAGTCTTGCATGGCTATTTCTTTCAGAAATGTTGCTCACAGGTGATTACAGGTGGCACACTGAGTAGGATGTGCTGCTGTCAGAGCCCTGTGGACCTGAAAGTGGAGCCCTGTAAATAGTGCTTCATGATGCAAACAGGGATGTCACCTCTGTGCAGGCAGATGGTGGTATGAGTGGGCTCTACACATCACTACCGAGATGAAGTGAGACAGCACTTGTGACAACTTAATGCTGACTGAGTAACATCAACACAAGTCTTCTTTTCTGTTGTAGCTGTCTTAGGATGTCAGAAGATATGGATCTGAGATTGAAAAGACACTTTTGACAGCATAATGGCTGAAACAGTTTTGAAACATTTAAAGTAACAATAAAACGTAAAAGGGGAAAAAAAGATGAGGATAATGTGGTGTGACTTCTCAAAGGACATGAGGTTGTATTTCTCTTTGAATAATTCTCTGTCTTCAAAACTACTTCTTTCTGAAACTGCAAGTCACAATTTTCCAGAAAAGGTCTGTCATGCAGCTAGGCATCTTCTGAAAGCAGAACTCCAGCTTCACACCTTTTTCACTGTAACTCTCACCTGTTCTAGCTATGTTGGCTTCACTTGCACAGGCATAAGCATGTTGAAAGATTTGCTTAGGACGCCCATATCTTAACTCTTCAGCTTCCTAAAATCACAACCAATTTCAAAACACGTAGTAAAGTGGAACAATAGATTCAGAACTGCACCCATTAATGCAAGGAAAACAGAAGAAGTGTGCAGGTCTTCAAACACAGCATCCAGCAATCTATCCCCTTGAAAGCCTAAGAGGTTTTAGCATGATTTTGGCTATTGAAAACAGAGAAACAAAACCAAACTCTGAAACAAAACCCTCTGGTTTTCACACCCGAGCTCCCCATAGAGGATCCCTCAGTACTCAATAGGAGTAATCCTCAGAAATGAACAAATAAATATTAAAATGTGATTAATGTTCTAGCAAATGATGGTTGTATCAAAATTATAATCACAATGATTTGCATTTTTGCAGAATCCATGTTTAACCTGTGACTGTAACTGAACACTTGCTGTTTCTTTGGGATACTTCTGCTTTTAATTTTTTGTTTTTATTTTGTAAAATCAAGACATTAATCTCCCCTCCACCTCCCTTCAAGAAATTATTTATTTTTATGGCAAGTCTTTAAAAATACAGAAAAAAAAGCAAAAGTCTTTAGAATTTACATTTAAAATTTATTCCATATTTGTTGTATTCATTACTTTGATGTAGAGTTCAGAGGCTGTATTAGTACTGTACTTCCCAACTGCATTGTGATTGGACTTTCAGAACCTTGTTCCACATAAATAAAAGGGTGCTTAAAAAAAAAACAAAACCAAAAACCAAAACATTTCAAATTTATGTTATTCTGTGGGGAGGAGAGTAATTAAAACAAATTTAAAAATCATTAAGAGAAATGGATGATGCTATCTTTTGTTTTCTTCCTTAAAACATTTAAGCTTTCTTTTCTGTTTAGCACATTAATACATTTTTCCCCTGTTAGAAATAAAAGCTATAGGCCCAGTTCTGTCATGGCAGTGAGCAGGCAGTTGGATACGGTAATGCATGCCTGAAGCCTTCACCAAGGATGATAAGCCTGCATGAATTTTACGAGTCTCAGTATCAAGGTTGCCCTCGCCCAAGGGATTTAAGAATAAGGGGGGAAAAAAGAGAAGGCAGATGTATGAATAACTGGCATTGTAAATCTTCACCGTGGCAACCTACAGCTAGAAAAAGTCTGTGATGGGTTCATGACTTGAGAAGAAAGCGACACAGCAGAATGTGAATGGATTTTCTTCAGCTACTTAATACACTGCTTAGAGCAGCTTAAGGGTGTGCGTGTGAGAGAGAGTATGTGTGTGAGAGAGAGAGTGTGTGTATGTGTGTAAGGATGGGGTGATCTGTGGAAATTCGTTAGAAGGAATTACTGGTGTTATACGGCTTGCTTTTTTTTTTTTGCTTTTTTTTGGGTGGGGGGGGAGGTTGTAGGGGAGGAGGAATACCATTCAGTCTCAGCATATAAATGACTGGATTTTGCTAGGAAAAAAAAAAAAGATGGTGGGGGAGGTGCACAGAATTATGCAGGCAAGTAACAATGAGCAAATTGGACCCTTAACAATACAGCACAAGGTCATAGTGAAAGTCACCAGAGTGGGGTGGTGGGGGTGGCTGGTGGTAGAAAACAGATCATGATAAATAGCTTCCCATTTTGCAAAATCTGGTAGTTAATGAAAATAAGATGCATTTGAGTTGTCTGTGAACACCTGATTTTTTTCCCTTTCCCTCTCTCTCTCTCTCTCTGGTCCTGCTGATGTATGAAAGCAAAGCACTGACTCTAATTGTGCAATTATAAAACGGAAATGATGCAGGTTTGGCAACACAGAGAAAGAAGGCAGCTCAATAACATTGTTTAATAACAAGCAAATAAAGCTCAAAGGGGAAAGAGGTGACTATTTCTGCTTTACACTCATTAAGGAGCCTGAAACATATTGTAAAAGAGTGATATTTAATTATGGGCTGGGCTGATAACATGGAGCAGGGCCTCACTGGGAGAAAGAGACCCTATGCTCCTAGGAGCGAGCAGCTCCAAACATCAATTACCATGATTATCTACCCGGTGCTTAGAAAACACACCCGTCTCCGTGTTCCGGCAGCGACCCGTAAACAGGCATTGCATAGGCAAATTTATGGTCACAGTCAGCTGGGGCCAGGTGGGAAAGTGAGCTTCCCATTGGTGACTCCTGTGCAAAAGGAGGAAAGAAGCAAAAGAAAGAAAAATCTGTCTTCTGCACTACTGAAAGAGCAATTTATTACTGAGCACTTGCAGGAGACAGCATTTGTTGCCCTGCTGCCTTTTTTGCCTCTGTTGGCTGTCTGAATGAGAAATGGGAGTATATTAACCAACTCATGGGTTACAGAAGACGGCTTGGCATGGGCCCATCAAACTTCGCTGTGCTAAGGCAAGTCAAAGGTCAAGAGAGCGTTAGCAGCCAAGATTTAGAACCGAGTGCATCTCTTTAACCTTAACTGCTGGGAATGGATGGAGTCACTTTATTTCTTTAGTCAGGAACTTGGTTGCAGTGAGAGATGTCATGCGGAGGAGGGTACCATCCAGCGTGGGGCAGATGGGAAAGTGTATAGTGCAGTGAGACAAAATATTCCTTATGGGTCACATCGGTAAACTTAAGAAAAGCCTTTTCTGTATTGAAGCTCCATGTTTACCATCAGGCCTAAAAGCTGGATATTTTCCTAGATGTTTGTGCATTTTTGTTAATATACCATAGACCAGAAAAGTAGAGTGCCAAATGCATCTGAAGCCATTTGATCTTTTCACCTATTTGCACCAACATTATTTTCACTGAGGAAAATCCTTAATACATGGAGAATGCTAATGATGTGTGCACTGAGCTTTATTTTTAATGGCAGAGAGATTTCCTTGCCTGGAAAGACAGTGTGCAAGGCACAGGTTGCCACTATCTGGTTCACAGGTTCCTGCCTGCCTGGATCTGTTCCAGGGCTTTGCATGGCCTTGAACAAATCATGTCAACTCTGAGTATGTCTTCTTCCTTTGCCAGTCCTTCTGCACCTGTGAGATTCTTTAAAAAGTAAGGTCTGCTTCTGTGACATTTGACATGTGCTCTATTTTGCCTGTAGTCTCTATGGAATCTGTAGGAATCACCAGGATCAGGCACAACAGGGAACGGTTTCGCTCCACACCCAGTTCAGACACTTGTGTCTGGGTGTGAGTTCTATTAAGTTATCATGGAACACTGTGTGCTGATGCATGAAGGGATCTGTGCAGAAGGCTGCCTTTTAAATTATTGGGAAGAGGTATGTCATTTGCTGTTTAAAAGTAGCCTGACATATAGGTACATTCGGATGCTCGGCATGCGAGAACACTTTTGCTCAGAGGTTGTGATTAAATTCTGAAATTCCCTGAGACACTCTGAAATGTCGAGATTAAAGTTGAAATGTAGTTTTAGGTATGGCCAAGATTTCACAAAAAGAGGTCTGTTTTTTTGAATGGGATAGCACTCTTTAGAGACCAGTCCTGTCTATTCTCCTAAAACCAAGCTGAGTATTTTTGGACAGCTTTAGGTGCTCAGCCTCCATGGCCTTGTATTGTGGATATGTCCAGACTTAAAAAGTATGGGTTACTAGTGAGGAAAAGGGGATGAAGATACTTTGAAGTAAGTGCAAAATTCCAGGGTTTGGGAGGAGGTCACAACATATAGGATAAGGTTTCTTCACTTTTTTTTCTCCACCTTTTGGGTCTGTACAGCCCTTAGCACAATGGGGTTTGATTTGTAACAGAGTAAAGAATTAAAAAAACAGTAAAGCATCTGTATGCTTAAGACTAGGATCTCCATCAACTGACTGTGATGTGACATCTGTATCAGAGTACTGGTGGTCCCTCTTTTAGCAGCTGTACAGCTAAGAGTTCATTGTCCTGGCCTGAAACTATGAATACAGGCCAGATCAGGACAGAAAAGTTGTGAGATACACAACCGCAAGGACACAACAAGTAATATTGAGGCTGATGCATTCCCAAATCAGCAATGATCTAACACTGATCTCAATAGCATGTACCATGTCAGTGAAAACTGCATGAGTAATTAAGACCACCTTATCAGCAATTATTAATAGGAAACGTATCCTTGACTCCCAAAATAAGTGGTAAGATTGCAAGGATCACATCCCTTCCCTAAATCAGCAGCAGTGCATTAGCCCCATATTTCAAATCAAAAGTAAACAGGTTGGGCGTCGAGTAAGCAGGAGGGAAAGGAGTTGGAGAAGATGGTTGCTAAATAACGAGAAAGAGGGATACCACACTATTCTCCCAGCTCTGAATTGTAAGTAGACCCTCTTTATCCCTCCCACACACACATGTAGTAGTACATACACAATTTCAAAGAGCTTGCAAATGGTTTGGTCAGACACTGGTCCACTAAAGATAAAGAGAACAATTAAGAATATTGCATAGAAATGAAGCAATTTCTTTGCATCTGCATTCACTATAGAGATGCCTTTCTCTAAGCCAATTATTTTCAGATAATAAACACAAGGCGATATCAGGGATCAAGTTGTCAAAAGAAAAGAATCTTAAAGCAACTGACAAAGAACAAAAACAAATCACTAGGATCACCCATTGTAAAAGTTCCAAATACACATTAAAATAGTCAATTAGAAGAAACACACTCTTCCATAAAAATGACCGTAATATCTCACGAGGTCTTCAAAAAGGCATGCAGGCAATCTGAGGAATCACAGATTAACTGACCTCACTCCACTGTAAGATAAAACACCTGAAACAATAACTAAAAATAAAATATTTTAACAGACCATAGCATAAGAAAGCTGAAATGCTTGGTCTCTTAGAATGTAAATTGTTGCTCTCTAATCTATTGAAATTCTTTGGCAATGAAAGAGAAGAGCAAAACTTTTGAATAAGCTACCAGGATTTGCAGAAAGACATGGCCTAACTGGAGGGCTTAAGAAAGTTTTTCACCTTTTCACACGGTCTAACCAGTAAGATGTGCTTTGCTCCTGAGGCACAGGATAGGAGAGCATTTGAGCAGTGCTTATACACCTGAAGTGTCTGTGCATGAGAGACACTTCAAAGGAAACACAGGACTTCCACTCTGAACTGCCTTTTGGGTCTATGGAAGAGACTCTCAATAACGACATTGTTTAATATTTTAAATATCAGACTTTTAAAGCTTTTGCTCCAAACACAGCCATGCAAAGCAGGAGGGCCTAGCCAAATTTTTCTCCTCTTTGAAAAAACCTTGCATTGTTTGTTTTGAATGTCTCCACTGTAAACTTTTATTTACTGGTCAAATGGTACTGGGGTAGCAGAGGAGATGTGAAGGATGGCCTCAGGGTGTTCCGACAGTGCAATCGGCAAAGGGGCTAACACTCTGCAGCCCACCAGTGGTCTCCTAAAATCTCTGTGCACCCAGGCTGTGCTCATATTTATGCCTAACCTACTTTCCAGTCACTTTTTGTGCCATCACAGAGCTTTTGTAGATGCACCACTGGAGGCAGGGAAAAAGTAGAAAAAAAAATGTGCTCCAATTCTGTAGCTATTCACCTGATTCTTTTGCAAATTTGGCCCCGTACTCCCTGTAATTCGCAAGTTGATAGACACACGGGAGACTCCTAGCTGCTAACATTCCTGTCAGCCATGTCCTAAAGAACAAAGGCAAGCTGAAGTATTTTTTAATTCTACCCTCTCAGCTCATCAACGCTGAGTTTACATAAAAATGTAAGAACATTACACTACACACACTGCTAATAATCAGAAACTAAAGCTTTGAAGTTTCCCTATTTCACAGCTACTGCCATGACAGATGCTTGCCAGAGAAAACTCAGGGGGCATTTGTTTGCAAGCATTTTGGTTAAGCATAGTGCCCATCGTGCCACTTAATATTTCAGCTATCTCTAGTGTAATCAGGGAACAGCAGTTACTTATTTATCTCACGTCTTGCTCCTTGCTAGCTACCTACTATCGCCAGCATGACCTCTGAAGCACACACATTAATTTTACCTCGGTATTTCTATAGCATCAATTAATAAAAACTGACTATGTTTTCAACAAACGCACATGTACTGATAAATGAGGGTCCTGACTTAATTGCTCTGTAAATTAAGAGCTCACAGTAGTGACAATAGAGAATAGTTTTAATATTTAAAAACTCATTAAATTTGTGTACATTTTGAATAATTAAAGTCACACGGCCACTTTAAAGAGCTAATTTAAGTTTAATTCTTAAATGTATATCACAGAAGTACTTGATCTGTTGAAAATTATCGGTTAATTTTCAGAACAACTTAATTCTGTTCTATTATTTCCCTGAAATTCTGCATTTATTTATATAATTATCTGTCGCTCTGCCTGCCAGAAATTCCTTGTGGCAGCAACTCTGGGATGGTGAGATCAACCTGTAGCTTTGTCAGCTTCTTATCCATGCAAAACAGTGTAAACCTAAAGTTAATAGTGTGCTTTTCTCTCTTTTGCAGTGGATCATAACTCCGTGTTTCAATCCTTTAAGTCTCTATCAGATCCACTGATTAGATTTAAATAGTAGGTGTTGTGGAAAAACCAACTTACTTTGTTTATGACTTACAGCTGTGTCAAGATGCAGTCCAAATGCCCAAGTGTGCATTATTTTGCCAAAATTTGCAAGGGTTCATGGAAACCCTTTGTCCTTATGATTACGTAAACGCAAGAGATGGTCACAGTTAAACCTTCAAACTGTGGGTAAGAACCATTTCCTTTTCTACTCAGAACTCTGATTTTTAAAAGTAAGTAGTATTTCAAAATACAATATCTGATTTCCTGGCTGTCAGCAGAAATACTGCTGACAAGAAATGGGTTCACCCTCCTTACTTCATTAGTTTTGTGGAGTTCAAGGGGACAACTCAAAAGAGAAAGCTCATTCTCTTGCTGAAGATCATGCTCTAAATAGGACAGAAACAATTCTTAGTTACAGCAATTCACCTTTGCGTAGTGAACTTTTCTTTCTCCTGTGGCTCATATGTCAATCTTCATATTGTTACTAGTATTTAATCAGTGATTAAGCTGCCATGGAGTAAATACAGACAGAATGTGCTGCAACATTTCTATGTTCTTTCAATATTATGAAGTGTGATATTCAGGTTGGTGCTTAGATATCAAAGTGATAGACACTTAATACCTGAAATAAATAGAATAATTCTTGCTGAAATGTTGCAAAACGACTTAAGTGTCTAGCTGTAGTTGAGTAGATGAAGTGTTGTTCACTCACTTTTTAATAAAGAGGGGAAATAATGCTAATGTTACGTGACTCTCCATATACACTTTAAAAATTAACTCCTTTCTGGTTTTGTATTCTTTGTGCACTGATTAGCTAAGATGATCCTGGAAGAACAAGTTCTGGCAGAGAAGAGAAACAGGCATGATCTCCAGAACACCACATTTAAACCCGTATCACTGACTTTTCACAGAGTGCATGTTCCTGCTCCAAATTTCTAGTCCCAAGTAGTCCCATAGGAAAATTTAATTTCTGATGGGTACTCAGGTGGATAGAAACACATTACATCACTTGTGTCTACTCAAAACAGATTTTGGCTATGGAAGACTTAAACCGTTTACAGATTTGTCAACGGCCACTAGCAGTGATCTTGTCTTTAATGCTAAATAGAGATGATGTAATCTCTGCTTCTTTGAATTCCTTGCTTATTTATTCAAAACTCATACCTTAGCCTTTCTAACCACAGTGCTACATGGGAAAGTTACAGTCTGGTGATTCTTCACTGTGGCCCTAAGTCTTTTTCAGCATCATTGCTTCTCAAAACAGAATTCTCCATCCTAAAAGCACACCCAACCTCCTTTCTTCACAGAGGTACACAGCAATGAAACGTGTTTTGTTTGAACTGGGGTACAGTTTCCCAAGGGGTTCTAATCTCTCTAAGGAATAGTCCTGTACTTTAATCACCAATCTTTATATCGTCTCCTCCAATCTTTATATCGTCTGTAAATTTTGTCAGTCACCATTTCATGTTTTCTCCTTGGTAGTTGACGAGATATTAAATAATAAAAAGTCACAGTTTATATTTGTGAGGCCTTGATAGAAACACACCATTTACAGCAATATTTGTGAGATCAGTGAACTACTTTGGATCTATTCAAGGTGTGTCACACACACTTTATATTGCTCCACTTCAGTAAATCTGTTCTGTGCAAGACTAAGCGATAAGCCTAACGTATATAAGTCTGCCATGTTGATATGATTACCTATAACAACCAAACTTGTCATCCCCCCGTACCATGAAGTTCAGAGGTTGTGAAGTTTGTGATTAGTAGATCTGTGATTTGACAGACACATATGTCAGCTCCTTCTCTGTGGTACAAAAGAAACAAGGGCTACAAAGGCTACTTCTGCTGTCTGGCTTTAGGTATTGGGAGTTTTTCCCAGCTGTGATAATTCTTGGCTTTCTAACAAATGGACTTCTGAATTTTCTGCTAGTCATGGACCTGTATTTGACCTACACAACCTTTTCCTGTTAGGCTCTACAACATTAAGCAGCCTTTCCAAGACATCATGCTTTCTTAATTGATTTTTCTTGCTCTCAGGTTTTACTAATGGAAAAAACAAAACAAAACAACAAGCAAACAAACAACAACAACAAAACATAAAAAAACCCCAAACAAGTGGCAACAGCTAGCTAGCATTTGTAGTGATATTCCATTTCAACTGGGGAAATGTGAAAATCTGTCAACATAAACTAAAAACTGAAAGTAAGTCAGAAGTGCAATGATTTAATGAATTATAAATGTACATACTGTACTTAGGTCCTCATTAAGGTTTCTCCCTCTTTCAAAACCTGACAACATTCCTCAGTTTATCTTGAGAACAGTCCACACTTTATGTTCTTATGGACGAGGTTTTAAAGTCCGTAACACCGACGTGTGTTTTATTATTCTGTAAAAAGTACTGAATTTTCCCACTTACAATATTTATATAATTTCACAGTCCTTGACCTGGTGACAGGGGAGAGAATCAGAAAAGTGACATTCTTTGCAGTACCGCACAATACCTGTGTTTAAACCACCTGTAGGGTGGTGATATCAATGTGATAAATTGTGAGGCCACATGATAGCTGGCAGCTTTCAGCAGCACAGGCTGGAGGATGAGAGAGAAGAGTACATTAGAGAGCTGGAGCTGCTGAGGAAGTTAAGCAGGCAGACCACAATTACCCAAGCTCAACCAGGAGAAAGGAATTAACACCCATAGTCTTGTGAAAATTGCTTATCATCCTTAATGACACAAATTGGTGTATTAGCTCGAGCTTCATTGGTGAGACAGCATTAACTATCAGAGGGTGCCTCTTAAAATAGGCCTGCGATTTACTTTTAGTATCTGTTTTGATCTTTTTGTGCAGATCCTAGAAAGACTGCAAAACCTGTACAGAGGCACCATGGTCATGCAGAAATCCCTTCACATGTTGTCGGTCCAAGCTCTGGGGCCTTACATGGGAAAAGAGAACTTTTGCATTGTCTGGTAACACTTTGCACAGCACCTGGATTTTCTGAATGATGTCTTAAGCGCTTAACACTTTGTTGTGCTGTTCTTACGTAATGTGTCAAAATCAAAGGTAAGGTAATAAAGTTATATAGTGTTACCTGATCTAATGTGTTTAATGCAGTTAGTACCAAAAGAATGTGTTCATAATGGCAGCTTGAAAATGTTTTTAACATATGTAATATATAGGGCGAAATCAGTGTACAAAAATCTAATGTACAGGAAAGAAATTAAGAAGGATAAAAATTAAATAAGATCTGTGAGGATGATAGAAAACTTTATTTTCTGTGGTGTTTTGAGCGATTCTGAGGGAAAAGTGCAATTTTCTATTAAGTATTTGCATTCTGATTCTACAGTTATGGGAACCAGTGTAAGAACCTTGACAGATGGGTGGGTAGATATATTACTGTATTACACTCAGTAGTATGCCTCCATAAGGGGCATTAAAAGAAAACAGAAGCAAAACATTTGCTAGTATAGATTATATACATTAAAAAATTGAACCTTTGAATCAGCCATCCATGTTTCATCTAGAACACATTCTCTTTGACATCTTCTTTGCTGTGTTTTACTTTTTATTTTAATAATGCCGTTGTCCTACATTGCCCTCCTTCAGCATTTCTCCTCATCTCATGCATCCAGTCCAACCTCTTAGAAACCCATCAAAATCTTCACAGCTTATAACAGCTCATTCACATATGCACAGATGATACCATAACCTTGTCAGGGGAAAAAAAAACAACAACAAACTAAACTCAAAAATATGCTGACCGAAGTAAATTAAATTTCTATATGCCTTAAAAAACAATGTCTGTATATATGTATATAAACATATTATAGACATTTGTATTGTATTTACAAATGTTATATAGATACAAGTGTAAATACACACACACACACATATCTATTTGTGTTTGACATTTGTTGTTCCACCTTCATCCTGGCCATTACAATTCCAGTAATGGATCCTGTTGTGCATTAAAATTCCCATTGTGGTCCATTACAACTTCCTTCATTGACAGCTCTATTGCTTCACGAGCTATTGTGCTATGTATGACATTGATTTGAGACGCTGGATACACATTAGGAACATCAAAACATGCATAATGAAAAAGATTTCACTCTGTGGTGTATATCAGGAATGGGCTCAATATTGTGTAGCCCACCACAAATATCCACACTGAGGTACTGTGGGCATCCTTTCTCCTGAGGGTTTGTTCTCCAAGGTCAGGGCCATCTCAGAGCTGATATAGACAAGGGTGGGATGGTTCCTTTCTGTGAGGTCCTGCTCTAACAGACCCTGCAAAGAGCCACCAGGTCTGGAGACCCACTGTCTTTCCAGTACCTTGACTGGTTATCAGCCAAAGCTGTAGTAAATGGGAAAAAAAAAAAAATTTTTTTCTTCTCCTCCTTGCAGTTAACATACTTTAGTAGTAAAAGAGACAACATGAGGTGCTCTCAAACAAGAAGCTATCTGGTAGACTCCCCTGCACATATTTCCTCCACATCAGCAACAACTCTGTTGCTGTGTGCAGTTCTCAACCCCGCTATTTAAGAAGGACATTGAATGATTTCAAAGGAGGGCAACAAAGCTGGTGAAAGTGATGGAAAGAATGTTCAATGAGAAGTGTCTGAGTTCATTTGGTTTATCTAGCTTGGAAAAAAAGGAGGCTGAGCAGTGACCTCAAGGGTCTCTACAGCTTCCTGAGGAGGAGAAGTGGAAAGGGAGGTGCTGAGCTCTTCTCCCTGGGGTCCAGTGGACAGGACCCATGGGAATGGTTCAAAGCTGGGCCAGGGGAGGTTTAGACTGGACATGAGGAAGCATTTTTTTACTGAGAGGGTGGTAAACACTGGAACAGTCTTCCTAGAGAGGTAATCAATGCCTCAAGCCTGTCAGCATTTAAGAGACATTTGGACAATGCCCTTAATAACGTTTTTACCTTTTGGTCAGTCCAAATTGGTAAGGCAGTTGGACTATATGATTGTTGTGGGTCTTTTCCAACTGAAATTTCTTCCCTTCCCTTCCCTTCCCTTCCCTTCCCTTCCCTTCCCTTCCCTTCCCTTCCCTTCCCTTCCCTTCCCTTCCCTTCCCTTCCCTTCCCTTCCCTTCCCTTCCCTTCCCTTCCCTTCCCTTCCCTTCCCTTCCCTTCCCTTCCCTTCCCTTCCCTTCCCTTCCCTTCCCTTCCCTTCCCTTCCCTTCCCTTCCCTTCCCTTCCCTTCCCTTCCCTTCCCTCCCCCCTCCCCTCCCCTCCCCTCCCCTCCCCTCCCCTCCCCTCCCCTCCCCTCCCCTCCCCTCCCCTCCCCTCCCCTCCCCTCCCCTGTCACCTCCCCTCCCCTGTCACCTCTCCTCCCCTGTCACCTCTCCTCCCCTGTCACCTCTCCTCTCCGGGGCCTAATGAAAGCCCATTAAAATGAATGGGAAACTTTCTGTTGACATTAATGTACTTTGACTACAGCCTTAAAACTCAGGAAGCACAATGGCTGCTTTGCTAGAAATAGATGGAAATCTTTGGAGTGCTGTGGTCCAAAACACACTAATGTTGCCCTGTGAGTGTTAAAGTAGGAGGAACATGAGGAGTATTGATCCATTATTAGTTACACTGAGCAGAGAAGGAAAAGGACTTCGCACAAAGAGCGAATTATGTCGACAGTCTAACTCTGCAGTGCTGGTTTTTGAGAGGCCACTAACACAAGCAAATACATGAATTCTCAAAGTGTTTTCCTAACACTGTAGCATCAACAAGAATGATTCTCAGAGAGCTCAGAGAAGGCCCAGGTAAAATACAGGAGGAGTTCAATTTAGCAAAATAGGAAAAAAAGTATGAAGCAGAGGCAACAACTCATACTGAGCAAAAAGATTAGTAGTAGCATTTCCAATTTATAGCTATTTCTTGATAGAAATAGAACAGAGAGAACAGAGAAACCTTATTGTTTGCACCAACTCCTGTCACCATGTTTTAACACTCTTGCAACCTCAGGAACTTCAAGTACTGATGGGCTGTCCCAGCTGGGTAATGTTTTGTCTCACTGTCTTTGCCTTTATCAGGGATGTTGCTGTATGCTTGAAAATCTTGTTCAATGCAGTTTGCAAGACCCTTCCTGCCTGCCTTGTCTCCCTTGGTTTTGTTCTGGTTCATTCTGGCTCTTAGAGCCAAGCCACCCAATTCAAGTGACTCAGCTGAGGACATCAGAAGCCTTGTGGTTCTCACTCCTACCTAAATTATTCTACTATCTACAAATTCCAGCTATACTGTTCACCTTTTCGTATTTGCAGTACTCCACTATTGCTCATTTCAACTTATCTGGACTCTGACACAATGGGTCTTTGACTTGTCTCATGTTCCCACTGCAATTTGATGTCTGAAGTGTGCTGCACGACATACTTTTCCCTATCTTCTCCCATAAATGTTGTGGGAAGAAGAATGACTGATAAGGTTTTGTTTGTTTTGCAGAAATTACTTGAGCTGCTGCCTCTAACCAATGTTTTACCCTCATTTGTGGCATGGTTCTTGTAACTTATTAAAATAGTTTTAAAAGATACACAAGAAAACTCTGTGTGGAATAAATCCTTCTCTCTGCCTTTATTTTTGGTTGACTCTTTGTATATGTATTGTGCAGTGGATTGCTCAGTTGTTGCAATCTGTTTCTTATTTTTCCCCTGTCAGCTCCCAAAAGTTCAGTGCTTGGAAGAAAAAAGATCTGGTAGTAGATAGATGAATGTCTGATTTTTACAGTGGTTGAAGATACATTGTATATGTTTCTTATATGGAATAAGTTACATTCTATTCCCAGCTTTTCATTTTTTTTCCTGGGAGCTTTGCAGTTGTGAGATCTTAGATCTCACCTATTGTGTTCCTGGGTTAGGGAGAGCTCAATCTCCGTTGCCTTTTAGTTCCTCGCTAAAATGTATGTGAATGGCATTATTTCCAACACACAGCACTTTTCCACTGTGCCACGAATTGCAAATGCCAAGTTTATTTCACAAAAGCAACCACGAACAGAGCAGCTGGTAACCCCGCGATTAGCGAGCTGGGCTGTATTTAGGCCAGTGGCAGCTTCCAGCAACCCCTCAGCTCCCAGTTCTGGCCACCACCCTCAACCTAATACACTGTTGCTTGGTCACTGTACCTTTCTCCCCATGAGGTTTACAAGTTACTTTTTTTTTTTCTCCAAATGCCATTCGGCTTTGTGCTTCCACCTTAAATCACTTGGGAGGCTGGCCAAATAATAATATATTAGCCATCATTAAAGAAGTGCCTTGTGTGCATAGCACTACATCTTCACAGTATTATATAATACAACTCCTTATGCTTGGAGTTTCCAAATACTGATTGTTTCTTTTAAAAAAACAGATTTTATCTGTTAAGGAAGGTTTTCAATTGAATACAGAGAAAGAGTTGATGAAATTATTTTCTTAATCTAACTAACTACATGTGTATTTTCCTTGTGTTGGCATTCTCCCTGAGGACTGGAGGACTCAAAAAAAAAACCCACCAACACCAAATGAAAGAATGAATAAAAGAAATACAAGAGTTTTGAAAGTTTTTTGTTTTGGAAGCATAATTGTCAGTCAAAATAAGTAAAACCCAATCTGTTGGAATTTTTGTTCTTAAAATTATTAAAATCCATATAATTGTGAAACGCAGGAATACTTGAAGGAGTACACAACTGTCATAAATTTTTCAGCAGAGGTACAGAGTACTTCTAGAGTTCATTCTCCAAAAATAAATTTAAATTTAAAAAAATAATACAAGTATATTTTTTCTGTCATTTGCGCAGGAAATTATGCATTGTCATAATTCAAACTGAATGATAAAGCAGACTAGCCCATAGATTTTGAATAGTAAACCTAATTAATCCCAAGGTAGATGATATTTCAATAAATGAAGTATTTAGAATTAAAAAAGTAGTTCTAGAAATATTTAGCTAAGAGGACCAGGGCCATTATTGAAATGATGTCATACAATCTGGGAGGCATTGTCATGTTCAGTAAATTAGCATGGCCTAACCACAGCAGAAAATTTCCTTGAGCTGCAATAAAGACTAAATGCTTTCAGACTCCCATGATCCTTTGTAGTCATCATTTTAAAGCACTGCCTTAGTGAGCTAAACCTGTAAAGTTTTCTTTTGAGCGGCTGTGAGTTGATTAGATCTATTTCAGCCTAGTAGTGGTAATAGGCTCCTCTCTGTGAAACTGCTTAGCCTCTGCTCCCCTGGCAGCTGGAGAAACTGGAATTAATCAGGTCTGCTGGGGACTTCTTCAGCATCTCCGCAGGCCAGCGACTCTGGAATCATTTACTACAGAATCTTACTGTCAACTCTTTGTCATTTAGGCTTTTGATTATGCTTGCTTTCTTCAGAAAAAATGGAAATGGGTGACAGATTATCCTAATGCAGAATTTCACTAGTTACTTTTATAGGCATCTATTATCCTCCTTTGTACTGTCCATAAAAAGAATGTAAGTGTGTGCAAAGATTTTTGGGGGCAGAGATGTGAAGAAAATGCTATTGAAATTAACATCTTTATTCTAATTAAAGTATGTTTCTTTTTAATCAAGGGACCTCCCCCCCTCAAATAACTGCATATTGTTTTGTCACTAGCACAATATGTGGATTTCCCCTCCTTTTTCCTTAAAATCAATAACTAGAGAAAAAAATCTTGGATATCATTACTTACAATTCTACTGTCCAATAACACTACTTTCTGCTAAATATACTGTACATGCAGGTTGTTTTTTAACTATATTAAATATGATCCTTAAGAACAAATGCGTATTTACAAAGACTGCTAACTACTCTGATCTTCAGTGAAAAGAAAGTAAACAGTCAACACTGAAAGAAAAAGACAATTAAATCTGCCTTCTTTTCAGCATTTCATCCCACAGATACTTGATTCTATAGACTTCGTGCTCTGTCAACAGAGTCAATGGGCAGTCTGGTGCAGTCCTTAATGAAATCATCACCCCTTTTGACATTTAAAAAATTGGAGCTTTATATTACAAACAAACACAGTGACAAAAATACTTTATTTGTACGAGAATAAATACTGCCTGATATTCTGAGACACAAGCTTTTAATAGGTGGTATAGGGAAATATTGTGGAGCAAATGGTTGAAAATTTGATCAAAACTGGTGATTTATAAGAATCTTTGTTAAACACATATATGCATTTAATAACATATATATATTTATATACACACACATTTGGATGGCTAGTGTTCAGTACACACTTTAAGGAGTTTTGCAAAAGATGTTTTCCAGAAACAAACAATGAAGTGAACAAATTGTTTTGTTTATCTTTTATATTATTTTGTTTTGTTTTGTTTCTTTGTTGTTGTTTTTTGTTGGTGGTGTTTTGTTCAATTTCATTCTAGAAAGAAGACTTAAACAGGAATGGCTGTGACAGTTTAAATACATTAAAATTTTAAAGCTATATCTAAATTTATTTTTAATAACTGCATTTTAAAAAGTAGACATAGAAACTCTAACAAGTTAAGAAATTGCTTGTATTGCATGATTACCAAAATGTCAAAACAGTTTAATTACTAATATCATGAATGATTCTGTGAATTACAGAAACACACAACAGCCTCCATGAGCTTGCCTCCAAACAGAAAAAGCCTTTCTCTTTGTGTTTCTTAATGGGCTTGATAACTGTGGCAAGCTTAAACTCCAGAGCTCTGAAATCTGAAACACATCAACACCCCAAACATCACCTTGGTTTCTCGTTTGTCCTTGTCTACATTTGGTTGACCAGTGAACTGGTATAAAAAAATCAGAAGCCTAATTTCCTTCTGCTGATGGCTGAATGCAGGCTGGGCTCAGATGAGGAGTGACGTGGTTCTGCCAACTAATTTAAATGAAAGAGGTTTCTTCACCTGGTTATCCACTAGAATGAAGGACTCTGGCTAGAAATAATTCCAAAACTGAATCTCATTGTTACACTACCAGTTTGTTTTTGTAGGGACTGGCATCATTGGTGCTTGCCCCCAGTGTTGCCCCTTCTTGTTTAACACCATGTCTGGTCTGTAGCCCCTTCCTTCCAGCAAGCAGGCGCTGTGCCCAGGTGAGCCCTCAGAGATCACCTCTGCTGCTCATCCAACAGCGCCTGGTGATACGACTCTTGAACCCACACTGAGCCTCTCTCTGTCAGGTGGTGACCAAAAAAAACCCAGCCTTTTTCCCCTCATATTCATGTGTCCTAGCTCTCTATGCAATGCCGTAGGGGCCATGAGGCTGGAGCAGTTTGGCATTGTCCCTTCCACAAGAAAAGCATATGGTTGGCAAAACTGATGCCACCAAAATAGAAAGAGGCTCGCTAATTGAGCCGTTTAACACAGAGTGGCATGCCACCTGGAAAGCACCCAATCCTAATGCTGCATCTTAATGTGCACAGAGAGTCCTCCTCGCCCTTTCAGGGGGAAAAAAATAAACCAACAAAACCAATCAACAACTCACAAAGAACTGAAAAAAAACATGCACAGTTAAATTGCAGCTGCTTGGTGTCTGAATTGTGAGAACTATCCAAAAATCCTGAGTTTTTCATGCTAATAAATAATCTGAGTCTGAGAAATCACAGAGGGTTAAACACACTAAATAGGTCAGGTTTATTCTGTTAATGTTCATGTTCATGTTCTCTTTCTCTATTGAATACTTGCCCTTCTTTTATCCTTAGACTACTGTGGTCATTTGTCAATGACAATTTGTTGAGTTTGGATGCGTTCCTCTTCTCAAGGAAAGGACTTCAGATTAGATCTGTACAAATATTGAGGCAGCTAACCTTGGGAAGTGTCCACTGACATCACCATTCTTAGCTAATTGCAGATATTCAGGACTCGAGTGGTAAATATTTAACAAGGAGGGTTTTCTCTCTCCTCAGTATGTCTCCCAGGTACTCAAGATACTGCATTATTTTAAACAAGATGCAATATATTTTACCCAAGATCTGCCACACTGTGAGCTGCAGATGTTAAAAACAGGTTTCAAATCCTCTTGAAGCACATGTGAAAGGCAAGTACTATAAAGTCCTTACTTCAGAATGCAAAGCATTACAACAACTCCTACATTGTAACAAGCTACCTCTGCACCTTCTCCCTGCAGCTTATTTTGTAACAAAGCTATACATTGCCATATAAGCTGTTTAGGGTAAAGCTGGTTTTAAAACCCGATTACGGAAATAACTCTGTCTGTTTTGGCAGAATCTGAATGAATGGGTGCTGTTCAGAAAAGGGGGGTGAATTTAAGCTTCAGAAGAGAGGGTAAGTCTAAGAGAGGTAAATCTACAGTGTTACACAAAAGTCTCTTCTGACTGTTGCATCTTCTAATTCGGGGCACACCTCTTTTTCTCTGTTCGTCTAGTGCTCTTGCTCCAAGTGTTATGCAACTGTATGTCTTCTGTGCATTGGTCTTTCCAATCCTCCTCCTTACCTTCCAATTTCAAACAAATCTTTTAGCTTCTGTTTTACTATTTCTGTGGGTTCAGATTTTTTTTTTTTTTCTTTTATTTACTTTCCCACACAGAACTCCCTCCCTCTTTTACTTTTGTCAGAGGCACTTCAGACATGATGATCTACTCTGAGTGACATGCAACGCTCTGCTCTTTCTGGCTTGACTGCTTGTCCAGCACAGCATTTTAGAGTCACAGAGTCTCCAGAAGGACAGAAGAAATCAGGAAGGGTATTGTACTGTGAGGAAAGGCCTAAGTGTCAGCCAGTGTTCAGGATTTTATTATTGAAGTGTGCAACACCAAACTCCGTTATCTACTGAAATCTCATAGTTCTCATACTGAGAATGCACAATTGCAGTAACTCTTCCAACACACTTTAAAAAAAAAAAGCTTTTCGGACTGGCCTCTGTAGTAATAGCAACAATTTTCCATTCTTTTTGTTCCAATAGCATGTATATGGACAATCATATAGCTCCTATAAGCGTGCAGTGTTTTTTCTTTGTTTGTTTTGTTTTGTTTTTGTTTTTTTCTTTTTAATTGATAATTTTTAATAAGGAGATACAGTAGAGAAATAGAGACATTGGAGCTTCAGATTAAAAGGGACTAATTAAGAAGGGTAAGACTTTGAACAGAATTGCTCTAAATGAACCTGGAGAGGTGCAAATCAGTCATTACAAAAATTATATAATTTTAGGTCTTAGGTTAAGTTCTGTGAACTGTTTAATGTCATAATTGGCTGCTGCCAAAGTCATCAAGTTGAATGAAGCTCTAAGTTTAAAATGTCATAAACTCTCAGCATAAAGATTTATATAACACAGGTATCTGACCTACCACCATGTGGCAGGAGGTATTTGTTAAGTCTTATTTGACTTTAGCAAAAAGGAAAAAAATGGCTAGAGAAAGAAAACATACATCTTCTGGACAGTATCAAAACATTGTGAATCTAGCCTGATATCTGAGCAATGCATTCAGAAAACTGTGATAAACATAGTTGTTTCTTATTAAAAAAATCAGATTTGATACTGCAAGTGGAAAATTTGTGTGTTTATTATGATGAATGAAGGTGGTTAATGTCAAATCTCAACAGCGTGCATTTAGCAAGATTTTAATGGAACATTTCATAAACTAAGCAAACTTTTTCCGAGATTTAGTAGTCATTCAATGGCTCTAACACATATACATCTTCTCTCCAGAAATTTCTTTACACTAGTGACCAAACCATGGCTGCACTTGATAATATCTGCATATTAAAACATGGGATCAAACTGTGATGTTATTCACTGCCCTAGAGAAAGGACAGTGTTGCACAGGGTATTGCAGTGAGTTCTGGGTGACAAGAGGAACACCATCTTGCAAAATGAAGTAGAAGGTAGCTACTCCTACAAATAAAGCCATACAGCTCGGTGATGTATGCAAAAAGATGTAAGCAATCCATGCAAAAAGATCTAAGCAACACTCCTTGCTTCTTATTTCATACACTGTGATTAGCTTGAAAAAACGGCCATAATAAGGGCACTTAGAAGATATTCAATCTACCCAAATATCCACCCATTTTAACGTTAGGGAGGAAGAACGTCTCATATCTGCTGTCCATCTGCATGCTGATGCCTTCTTTGTTTCAACAGAGGAACTTGCAGAGGGCAACAAAGAAGAAAGGAGAAGGAAGTTGGATAAAAGATGCAAAATTTAATGGCCAGTGAAGCTGCTTACTCATCATTTACAATTGCATATATGATATGCCCTGGCCTGTGGTCCATGTTAGAATAGCCAAAGCTTCATACAGAGCCAGGTAGTCATGTGTTTCTTCTTTCCAGTCATTTCTATGGGTGCATTTCTTCATTGCAAAGAAAAGCCAGAAGCCAGTAAATAGCTACTGCCTACTATGAAACCATTATGAAATCATCCAAGCTCTCTTTCATACAGACGTTTTACTTAAACTCCCCCAAACAGTTAGACCTCTTCCTAATTTCTTTCTTCAAACATTTTTCTAAGTAAATAACAACTTATTTGCCATACGACACTTCCAGGGGAGAAGAGGAAGGTTATGTAGTTCTGCACAAGACAGGGGACTAAACACTATTTTATTTAAATGTCCTCCTTTGTATAAAAGCACAGAAAATCAACTGTCTTAGAAAACTGCCAGTCTTCCAATTCTTTCTTTATTTTTTTCCTTTTTTTTTTTTTTCCATTTTAATTAACCTACTCCCAGCCAGCTATATTTTTGAGCTTTTGCTTTGGTCACTGGGACATTTTATCTCTCATCTTGAGGATACTGAACACCTAAAAATGTGACTCCCGCCCTGACCCCAGTTTCTGCCAAGGTCAAAGAAAAATATCCCTCCCAGGCAGCCCTGGATACCCTCCTGACCAAATTTTCCCTACATCTCCCCCTCTCCTGCCCATTTGCACATTGGTCTTTTCTTCTTCGGATGGTTTCTATTTGGAAACTCAACCTCTTTTACCCTAGATGTAGATACTAATTATCTTTTACCATTCAAAAATACAAACAGGGAAAACACCGAAGTAAGGAGTCAAGGTATACCTTCAGAATAGTAAAAGCACTACATTTATGCAGTAAATTTCATATATGTAGCTTTTAAAGATACTAATCTGATTAAAAAGCAGGAAAAATTAAAAAAAAAGTTTAAATAAGTTCACAAAAAATGAAAACAGAAAATCTGAACAAGTAAATAAAGTGACCAGCTGGAGTGATAACATTTATTTTAATTTCATTTTGCAGGCTTCTTTTTTTCCTTTTTCAGTAACATCTCTTTTTCTTAACTTATTTTTCCTGCATAAACAAGGCTCAGAGATTTAGCAGATGCCACAACCAGGCAAATGCACGTCTTTTCTGTAATTTCTGTGGCACTCAAATTCACTGACAGTTTTGCGGGGCTGAAAATGTTTAGTCTCACTGTAAAACTTATTATTTTTCTAACGCCTGAGACCAAAGCAGGGTTAATGGCAAATGTCTGCTTAGGTCTTGGGTTCAGAGGTGGAGGCTGATGCAGAGAAGCCCGTCTGCAATCCAGCTTGTAAAGCAGCCAAAAAAGAAAAAGAAGCCCAGAACACATCATTGTGCACAAGCATGCCAAAGGCTTTCCATTTTCTTTCAGGGGTTAGGAAAAAAAAAGATAGGACTGAGGATTCTGAGGACTGGCATGCAAATGTTCATAACAACTGTCCCACTTTGCTTCAGTTCCTGTTTATTACTTCTTATTCTTTACAGTATCAGTTAATCCCTTCAAGGCTGCTGTTATTATTGAAGAGGGGCCCACTTGGGAATGTTTAGGTCCTTTCGTAATAGCCTTAGGCCCAGATCTAATGTCTGCTGAAAAACGATTCACTGCTTAAAGGAAATACTGATGACAATTCGTTAAGGCATCATAAAAAAAAAATCTGTTTCAACTCAGAAAAAGTCTGCTAGATATGTGAACAAATATTGTAGGTTAGCCACTTACTGTATACAGACTACAGGATACACAGTTGTCCTGTAGTCTAATCTTCCTTCAGATGCTTGCTAAGCCCTTTAGACAGAAAAAAAAAAATGTTCATAATGTTTTAAATTATAATATAAATCTACTGATCTGCTATTAATACAATTCCTGTTGCTGTCTGAGGTTTGAGACACACATGTGTAATTCTTCAATGGCATTCTGTGTGTTATCTGGAAGGTCTCTCATTGCTGCTGCATCAATGCAAACCAGACTACACCCAGGCGAACAAAGGAAATTTAACTTTCATAAGTTGGTTTTAAAAATGCATTTACTTTGACTGCATTGAAATAATCTAAAAAAAGATGAAAAGCATCTTTAGCATGCCAAAAACATCTGGTTTCATATTTTGAGACCAAAAGGAAATTGCATGAAGACTAAAATCTTGTTTTGATTTATATTATTATTGGAGGGCTGAGAAGCTGCCAGTCATAAAATAAAATTTTATGATGATAAATAAATAAGGAAAACAATCTGACAAAACATGTTGTGGAACAAAGCTCCATTTCAAGTTTAATTAACTGATAACAATGTTTATGATAGAAGAACTGTGCCACCAATTACACAGCTAGTAAATGCATGCTACCAATGCAAAGGACTGGCCTATAAAAGCCTGGTTAAAAGGTTTCTCCTGCAGCAAAATACTTCCAAACACAAAAGAGAAGGTATTCTCCATGTAGTAAATCATGTAGCAATTAAGACCCTCTTTGAAGACCCTCTTTGAAGACGTTTATGAGTAGGTCTTTATAGATTGTATGACAATTGCTCTGCTTCAATTGCACATTATAAATTGCACAATAGTAGTAGTTGCTGCTCTCTAATATACCTACTGCTAGTGTCTGCAGAAGCTGACAGTTTAGAAATTGTTACAGGATAGATATATCTGGGCAGAGAGAAGCAAAAAAATAAACGGTTTCAGTCCTGCAGCACTTTGCCTTTTCCCAAAACCTTGTATGCAATTGTAACGAAGTGTTCCAGCAAGAAGATTATTTTAGAAACATGAAGATCAGCTGCGTACTGCAGGGAGAAGTGATCCTTAATCATACATGTAAGAGTTCAGCCTCGTTTCTGGTAACAGAGGCTTGCATTTAAAATTGCTGCATACTTCCAGTCCTTGTGGTTTGAAGATGCTGGGATCACAGCCATGATATGCAGTACAAATCATTAACTTTCAGTTTATGCTATACTATAATTTGCCAGTTACTATATAAAATGCAATATACAAAATACAAGATTTTGTATTACAGATATTATGAATCACTTGCTAAAATAATACTGACATTTCTGTGGATAGGTTAAAAAAGCTTGGCTCACATCATGAGACTACTCCTTTTTCAACTTCTGGAATAATAAACCACATTTGGGAAGCCCTGAATTTGGCTAGCTGTAGGAACAGTACATTAACTATTCAGATCACATGCCTTATCACAGCTTTTCACCCCATTAACTGTAACTGAGTGCTGAACTGTTGGTCAAACTACAACCCCAGTACAAGTCCTGCTTGTCCCTTCCCATCTCCCTTCCCCCTCACTGTTACAGCTTAAAAAACACAGCCCTGCCAAATAAACAAACAAACCCCTTTAAATTGCACATTAAATAATATAGAAAGGAAATATTTCAAATGTTTCCCAAAAGAAAACTTATATAGTGGCATTTGTATATATCAGCAGTAAGGGTTTTCAAACTGAAGGAAAAGATCTCCTTTGTCAAAGTCAATGCTTAGCAGCACAGTAAACATTCAAAGAAGTCAAAGAAGTTGTTGCAAAAAACTCCTATGGATTTAAACTTACATACATTTCCTTCAAGCAGGGAAAGAAAAAAAAGATCAAAAGCAATCTAAAGAATATTTGTTGCTTTAGTAATAAGCCCCAAAATACTTGGAATTTATTTTTTCTTAGGTTCATTGTTGATCCACAGGCAATAATTCCTTCCCCTTCTTTATTTTGCTACTACTCCATCACCTGCCTCCTCCTCTCCTCTCCTCTCCTCTCCTCTCCTCTCCTCTCCTCTCCTCTCCTCTCCTCTCCTCTCCTCTCCTCTCCTCTCCTCTCCTCTCCTCTCCTCTCCTCTCCTCTCCTCTCCTCTCCTCTCCTCTCCTCTCCTCTCCTCTCCTCTCCTCTCCTCTCCTTCTTTTGCTAGAAATATGACAGTCTTACCAGTCCACTAGTTTTGGGTTGTTTTCTATGTCATAGATACAAGTAAAACTCTCACTTTTTCCACCACTTCAATGAACCTGGGAAGCTATGTTTCTTGTGGTTTCTTCTGTGTGCATGTGCATGGAAGTTAACATCCTGTCTCCTTTTCTGAAGAGAATTACTTCTGGTATATTTCAACTCATTATCTTGAATCTTAATCATCTGATGAAAAAAAA
The DNA here is from genome assembly GCF_036013475.1 of Columba livia. Taxonomy (NCBI): domain Eukaryota; kingdom Metazoa; phylum Chordata; class Aves; order Columbiformes; family Columbidae; genus Columba; species Columba livia. The sequence goes on from NC_088602.1 coordinate 67,181,015, forward strand.
AAAATTCCATCAACTGATGAACACCTGGAGTAATGAGTCAAAACATCCTGATCGAGACTCCCAGCTGCACTGGATGGGACTCTACAAGTTACATATGTCCTCACTGCATTCTTGTGATCAATTAATAAATTTCTCTCTTCTCTGCACCCCCCGAAAATTAAACAACCACAGGATATTAGGTCATGTGGAAGATTGTTGTCTGCCTCAGATGTTTGGTGTCAACCTCCTGTAAGTCTTCAGAAAAACAGGTTTTACAAATCTTACCATGCCTTGAAAGCAAATTATGAAAATATGTTGTCAGCTTTGGAATACGGTCCAATCATTGTGATGGCCATAAATGTCTTTAAAATGTATCTTTAATACCACAATTGACTGAAACTTCCCAGTAATGCTTATGGTTTGGGGAATCACATTTTCCCACTGGAAAACAAGCAGACAAAATATTGTCTTCCTCATATTGGTTTTTATCTAAGGTCTACACAATTGAAATGAGAATAGCTAGAGGAAAAACAAAAAAACAAATGAAAACCACCCAAAAGTAAATTGAACACAAAATTCTGGAAAAAGTACAAAAAAAAAAAAAAAGGAAAAAAAGAAAGACGAATACTTTTGTCTTTTCATAGTCTATATTAATAGTTTTAGGTGCTCCTTACAACAATAACAATAACTAAGAAAGTTTACTACAATTATTTATTTGGAAATAAACTCTTCCTTCAAGCTGGCACATAAATGTCTAGGAAAAACCACCTATAGCTTTCAGATAATTTTTATTTCTTGATGCTACTATATGTCTAAATAGCCATGTTGCTCTCTCCTTTCCCTTGGAGTCATAGCTATGTGGCAATCTGCACAGTAATCATACCATACAGTTATCCCTGCATTAGTGACCTCCAAGCTGCATTACTGCAACTCAGACCTAGAAATTAAGCCATATGGCTTGAAAAAACTCCACATGGGGGAAAATACAATGGAATGTCTGCTTAGCAAAGCAAATTGCCACATTTATCCACTTCAAGGTCTCCATCTTGATATTTAAACCTCTCAGGGTGATATGAGATCTCTGCCTCTCTGCCTAGGAGATCACCTCCCTCTACATGGCTATGACCTGTCATGATATCTCTGTCGCTCTGAAACCATAAAAGAAGGAGAAGATGTGGACTAGAGGATGTATAATCTTCACAGAATCTACATCAAAATTTCAGTTTCACAGCCTGGTGACAAAAAGATCAGAAACTGCAAACCTACCTCAGAACTCATAGCCCAGTGCAAAACTCATTTCTGACTTGTCTTTCCCTTCACCCACGCAAACATGAATCAAGCTGTTTTTCCTCTAACCCAGTGTGAAAGAGAAATTGTTATTGTCATGATGATGAAAAAGAAGGGTGGAAGAAAGGCGGATGTGTGGATCACATGGATCTCATCTAGGGTGACATTAAGTTAAACAAAATTAAAATGAATTTCAAAATTTCCTCAACAAACTCTGGATTTTGATATATAATCTTCTATGGAAAACTTTGCTTTGTTGCCTGTAACTCTCTCCAGCATCTCACGTTAATTACATTTTTTTGAACTAGCATCATGTTCAAGCTAAATCTTCATTATTCTCTGATCTGACCACTGCTGTGCTGGAAAAAAGAGATGGAATAAATAAGAACGTGGACTACAGAGGAAACTTCACTTAAAAAGCTTGAGAAATCTCAAGCATAAGCACAGTAGAAATGCAGCACACAATTGTAAGGATGAAGGCAAAAAAGATGTCCCCAAGGCAATCAGGAGGTTTAAACTTGTGAGATATAATGCTGACAACAGCTGAAAAAGCGTGCCATAATCTAAAATGTACTAAATATTATCCCTAGCAATGTCATTGCTATTATATATACTATTTTCAGAAAAGAAGTATACGAGAAAGGTAGGTTTTTTACATGTTAAATGCTACAACAGGCAGTATAGAAGATCAGAAAATAGAAACAAGAACAGAAAAAGAATTGTCCTTTTACAGATTTTTTTCACCCTGATTTACATTCTGTGTCATCATACTGGCTGTTGTGACATCGCATATTTAATCAGCCTAGAACGGGGCACTTTTAACTAGAATGGGAACTGAGACTGCTAATTTATCCTTGTTATCGACTTCACAGACTCTTTCTGCAGCCTTATGACTTGGTAACAGGGGTCACAACTGGACTGAGATCTCAGTTGTGTGCCTATTTGAAAGCCTTTATTTGACACCTGGATATTTCACTGGCTGATTAAACCAGTCCAAGTAGTTTTGGGATGACCACATATATTTCTTGATGTACAAAACTCAGCAGATAGAGCGTAAGTCTGACTGTCTGGGCTCCTGGTGTTATAGCAGTTCAGAGTACTTTTGGTTCAGCAATAAGATGGTTCTCAGTCACAAAAATACAAACCCACAAAGATGGTTTGCAGCCATGCCTTTCCACTCCTTACTGTACAGGGCTATGTTATCACTAAATTCAGGCTCAGCATAAGCCTGTACACTTGTCATTTGTTGGGATATCAGTTGAGTTTAGGTACCTTGGTGCATTCTACTGCTTTTGTCTTGGTATTGCTGAGTTTCTCTGCAGTTATGGTGACACATCTGTGTCACCTGTGACACATCTATCTGTTACACCAGGTCCCTCTTCTGGGGTCCTTTCAAGTGCTTTCTTATTATGCTTTTCAAAAACTGAAAAGGGAAAAAATGCACTTGCATGAGACAAGCACTGACACCAAATCTTGTCTTTATAGCTAAAATGTAAAAATATTTACAGGGGATAAATGAAGATATGTGTTTAATTGTCAGTGTCTCAGGGTTAGCCTTCATATTGCACACTCTTACAGGCAGAGTAGCAAAATTACTAATATTTGCATGGAACAAGGTATCTTTCTTCAGAGAAATGCTTTGTGTTTATAACTCAATAATTAGACATATGAACGTACCTAAAAAGCAGAGCAATGAACAGAGAGCAATTTAGTGTTGTTAGTCCCCTCGATACTGTCTGGGTGGCAGCAGGTGTTACAGTTGGGACTACTAAGTAGATAATATGTCTTCACACATGGGAACGTGACAGCATATAGAGCAAAAAGCATGCCTCATGGAAGATGCTGCTTTTTTTTCTTCAGTTGAAAACAAAGTAATGCATGTCTCAAAAAGGAGAAAATGCTGTGAAAGAAAGGTAAATAATTGCCCCTCTGGGTTTTCATACACAATCTACCTCACATGTGCAGCAATGCCTGAAGCTAATGTCTCAGTACTTTTTGTAGCTCCAGTTAGAGTGATATTTGGCAGCTGCTCGATGAATCTGGCTTATCTGTTGCCAAATGCGTGCAGTACGTGTGTGGCAACTGCTGTCTTCACCAAAAAAAGATTGGCTCAACAGTGTTTGTCACAACTTCCTTCTACTGTTTCTACCTCCAGGAATGTAACCTTTCTCTATTGTTAACCATTTTATTTTTCAGTCTTTATCTGGCTACAGTAATGGATGCTGAAGTGGTGCACTGTCCCATCAGACCTCCAGTTTGATCCCAGGCTGGTGACCTCTATGCACATGTCCCCAAACACTTGACCTTGTTTAAAACCACTTTCCTGTGCTTTTTTTTTTTTTTTCTTTCAGTAGAATACTGCTCTTGCTTTTTTTTCTGGTTTTCTCCTTACTGAAGAACAGAGTTTGAAAACACAAAGAACAGCTCACTAACCTACATGGCTCTGTCTGTCCTGCGTCTCATACCAGTGGGTTACCAGTTTGCAACCACTGTGATCCCTAAAACCCCTCTTGGCTGTGTGGAAAAGGTGTATTGAAGTTATAAACGCATAACCATTTCTTATGGACTCTTCTTCTGCTCTGAAGATGATTTGCCTGTAATTTGTCTGTCAATGTAGAGGCTTAGAATAACCATCTCAGCCCATTTTAGGTACCTGAAATAGGTCAGAGGAATCACATTTTAAAAGTGACTATCCCTATCCTTAACAGAGATCTTGGGGTAGTTAGCTCAAATGTAGATTAAATTTGACTGGTTCCCATTTTGTTTTGGCTTAGCTCAAGCCTGAAGATTTATAGCCAGCAACACTAGGTATGCTAATCCACACCCTGGCATTGCAGTAGATCAGAGAAGTTGCAGGGGCCCTCCTGAGTCTCCTTTGAGTGCTTGGAGTGAGAAAGGTGTTGTGTCCCATGTGGCCATGGCAAGGGATTCTCCCCAGGCATCCAGAGGAAGAAGAATCAAAACAATCTGCCAAAATTACAGAGTTTTGAATTTCAAATGTTGGCAGGCATGATCTTGGTAGCTGTACAAGAGCACAAGAAGGCCATCTGGGGTCAAAGCAAGGGCTCTGCCAGTAGTCTGTCTTTCTCAGTGAAGTATACCTAGGGAAAGGAGTATAAGAAATTAAACAAATACAGGTTTTCTGGCTAAGTCCTGTGCTGGAAACAAGTATCAAGAGGTCCTCTGCTTTGACTTCTTTTGTAGCATTCTTTCAGCTTTTCTCATTTTCAGAAGTATCCACACTTCCAGAGACTGAAGTTGGGGTAATAATGGATATTTCAATAACATTGAAGGCCAGAAATTTTGGATTCAGAACTAATACTAAAGATAAATAAGCCACCACAAGGTCATACTCTTTCAAAATTTCATAATTACGAGCCTGACTAAGGAAATAAGAGTGCAAGTATCATTCCATAGCATTTTCACGTTGCTTTATCTCTCTAGCCTCTCTAGCCTAAAACAGTTACAATGAAGATGACTTCTCAGTGATTCCCGTTAGCCACAGCAGCAAACACATTTCGCAAAAAAGAACACAGTTTATGGAGACAAGCAGCAGGTTTTTGTAGGACTTATCAAACTATATTAAACAATTTTATCCCAGCTTTTCTGATGCAGATGAATAGCAAACATTCTTCCAAACCTGTCCTACCTGGAAGCTGCTAATATTAACACATGGACAAGGTGATTGTGACATAACGAACTACATACAGTAAATTGGAGTCCTGGTTAAAAATAATGAGATTAATATTTATTAATTTTAAAATGTTCCTAATAAAAACCTACGTATGCCAAATGGAGAAAAAAGACACACTGATGACGAGAAAAAGTATTTTTGAGAGAGCATCACAAAAGTCTGTGTCTGATCTTTCAAGAGACTGAACCCCTCTTGAAAGGTATCTTGGATACTTCAGGAGATTGCCACTGCCTGATTTGGTCCTCAAGGATGTGGACAAGCAGAGCAACAGCACATACTGGATTCTTGAAGGTTTTGGCACTGGTCCTTGTGTCACATTTCTAAGTTCTATGAACAATAAACAGGGTATCTCACTCTTCCATCCCAATGTTCATACTGTCAGCAAACCTGTGTGCAAACTTGGTGCACTCTAACCAGCTTAAACCATGTGTTAAATGTTCACATGTAAAAGTTCACAGGCTTCACATCCACATGTAAATTGCTTGTCCTCACCCAAAACAAGAGTTGTGAAGCCTAATCTCAGGGCTTCCATGGTTATTGGACCAGCTCTCACAACCCAGGTCCTGTGAAAAAACATCCTGGTGTATTGAAGTGGAAGATAGCTACAACTCAGATCCTGAGAAGGAACAGTTTCTAATCGTACTCTCTACATACGAAAGTCCGTCCTGGAAACAACTCTTGTGTAAACAGATTATTTCCCCAAAGTAATCTGGTAAACTGTCTGGTATACTTTGAGGTTTGTCTATAGGAAGAGATCTGAAAAGCTGTTGAATGTGTCCAACAAATACCGAGTTAAGTTGATCCCCCTCACGTATCAACAAGTAACTGTGTGCCACTGTTTGAACATCCCATTGTAATAAGCCTGTCTGCAATGACAAGTGAACAGTAAGTCAGACCCAGTTCTTCACAAAGTCAATGGGAGCATTTACATTTATTTCAATGGAAGGAAGATTGTACTACCAGTGGGTAGATATAATTCTCCCAGAAATGATTATGAAGTACAATAATATCTGTAGAAATGCTCTAGATCTTCTTTGCTTGAACCTGCATACGTTTTAGAAGTAGAAATGTAGTTCTGACAGTATTGTTTTAAAAATGTAGTGCAGTATTCTTTGCATAATATTCAGGCCTATTGTCTGCTTTCTTATTTTTACATAGACCACACTGTAAGCAGCTGCATTTCAACACTTCCATCTCAAGGATGTTGGTTCATTTCAGGTAGTCTTTTACATTACTTGAATAATGTATATCATACAAGGAAAGTAAATTCAAATAGGCCTTGTACACAAGGACTGATGAGGACGTTAAAAAGCAAAAAATATAATGACCTGTGGGTGGCTTCAAAGATTTTAAACAGAAAACACATATAAGCAGTCTTAAGAAGAAAGGGTACATATCTGATTGGATTAATGCATCTGTATAATTAAATGTGTATAAATTTTACAGGATAAAAGTGCTGTGGACTTTACTCTTTCTTAACAAAGAACCCGTCCTGTTCAATCAATGCCATCTAAGTAAAAAGGTGATAATGAAAATACACATAGTCATGGTAAAAATAACCCTTTCTTCTGCAAGGGCTTTCGATAAGGGTTCTTGGAGATGTTCACATATTGTAGGACCTAGAGATGGCCATCTGCATCTGAATCATTTCAGAGAGTGTAACATCCCTCTGTAGATTGGGGAAGAAAGTTTGAAAACTACATGAAAAAAGAAAAAAGAGCATGAAAAAGAACACTGAACGTTTTTTCCCTTTTGGTTCTTCTGAACTTCTGAATTGATTTTACTGAAGATTGTGAGCATCTTTAGTACAAAGCTAAAAGAAAAGTGGAAATTCTATTTCCCCCATTCTTCCCAGCCAGCCTTAGTAATTCCCCAGGAAGACTGTGCTCCATGTTTCTATGATGTGTCAGCTTCATTCATTGTTTTTTCAGCACTCCATTTTGCAGACAGTATGACACAGAAAGCACAGTCCTGTGTCCATACAGTCAATGATTATGCATACATTATCTGTGAAACAAACATTCATGGATGCATTAAGTTTGGCCAGGCATAATCATAGGGTTTGCATATATCTGAACCATGCATGGGCCACAGGATATTGCATCAAGCATTGTGCAGGCATTGCTAATGAATCCTATTTTAGCTGAAGGTAAGCCAGAACAGAAAAGCCTGACTTCTTGTTTTGTCTTCAGCAGGGCATTAAAATGCCTTCTTTAGTAGAAGTCAAGAAGCAGACCTAATCAACATCAGGTTGGAAGAAAGTAAAGCTGCAGTCCTAACTCTTGCTATTAATTTATTCCTGGGAAAGCGTCTATCACATTGTGAGAGCCATAGGAATGAGAAGACTTTTTTAATGGGCAGTGACTATGTTTCACATTGTGACCTTGCCTGGACAGGATTTTACGCAGCCTTATATCATATTTTAAGCAGGAAGGTAAGGAGGATTTTAATTGGTGGAAAGCTGAATTTCACCAGACAAACAGATGTAGAAGCAATTATTTAGCTATGTTGTGTACACAACCTTAATATAAAGGGGAGAAAATGTCCTTACAAATTCTGCTAGTATTAGACACTTAGGAAACTTGGACACAACTAACATTTCATCATTTCCATCCATATTTCATTTCTAAACTTTGCAGCATGGGAATTACCCTTACTGCAAGGCAGTGGGTAGGTAGGTAGCAATATTGCACAGTTGGATGACTCTCACAACAGTCACTCTTTTTAAAGTATACATGCACACACACACATACACACACTGTCCCCCTTCCCCAAAGTTCCCCTATTAAAATTTCAGGAAGAACTGAGCAATTTTTTAGCAATTAATGGTTTCTAATCTGTAAGAGCCAGAAATCTGCACTGCCATTAATTCACCTGCAGACTTCCCATTGTTTTGAATGGGAATTGTGCAGGGAAGTCAACTGCAGGAATGGATACTTCACAGCAGTTTAGATGAAATGAGCTCCTGAGATGAAAAAATGAACACTGAAGCCAATCTAAGGACATTGACATCCTGAGTGAGAGCTGACCTGAAAGGATGGAACATCAGGTGAAATTGTAAGTTTTCACTTTTAAGAGACAGATGAAGTGTTGAGAGCAGCTGGCAAAATGATAGAAATTATTTACAAGTTTTTTTTTTTTTTTTTTTCCTAGAGCTGTTTCCTGTTCTGAATGCCAAGGGACAGACCATGCTGCTGCTCAAAAATAACTTTCTAGAGGCAAGATTAAGCCCATGCCACTGGTAAAGCTTAGCGCTTTAGTTTGGCCTTTGTTTAACATCTGGTCACCCACCCAGCACCTGCTTTCTAGACCATCTAATGGAAAAAGTAAAGGCAGGCTGACCACATCTGCTCTTTTCCATAGAAGTTTCTCCTGCCCTCATTCCCAGTGTTCCTTCGGGGCACCGAGTTTATTTCCTCAAGGAACAAGTTTCTGGGCTCATGATTTAATGAACCCCAGGGGAGCAGCTGCCATTTACAGACCATGTCCCCAGCCTGCTTAATAACGCCTTGGATCCACAGAAGTGCTCTGCAGCTGAATGGACAAAGATTTCCGAGTAAAGAACTCATTGCAGGATTAGACCCTTCTCCCTGTCCACACAAACTGCGGTGAGGTGTGACCATACAAAACAGCAAATAAATTCAGGTATTGCTCTACCTTTCAGGGGAAGAATCAGGGGAGAAAACCTTGGAACTATGAAAGTATGACTAAGATTGGAGGTTTCTTAATCGTTCTTGGGTAACATTGTAGGCAGCTTCAGCTGAGAGTATGTGAAAGTTCTCTTTGGCCTTCAGCAAGAAAAAGGCTTGGTGTCTGTTCATGATTGCCATACTTAATATTATGTATATATGATTGTATCGTACATGAGTCATATGTGACTGTCTCTCTTACATGATTGGTTGTTGCCAAAATCTCAAGCTCCATTTTAAATTTCAGCTTCTGTTTCCCTTGGATTAATTTTGTTACTTCTAACCTCTAAAATGAAGTAATTTCAGAAGAAAAAGCTCAGCCCACATTTTACTGTATTTCTTTGTCCCTAGTTCCATATAAACTCCTAAAGAAGTTCACTAACTAGGTTTATTTTTCATAGTCAGTATTACACTTTATGTTGCTTGACTGAAAACATTAAAAAAAAGAATGTTGATAATGACATGTTGTGCTTCAAATGTTAGGTATAATCAGGTATCCTGATTTTTTTTTCTTTGATTATAGTAATTGCCTTTAGTTATTTTATAAACTTAGCTTTTTGAAATTATACAAAGTTGTGAGGTTGTACCTTCTCAAAGTCGGTCACTTACAATGTATCACATAAAATATCTCAAGACTACCCCACTTTTCATGAATCACACAAAATCTTAAATGGTTCCTAAAAATAAAAGCCAAAAGTCTTTTCCTAAGTATGGTCCTATGGTACAACTAGGAAAACCAAAACCAAACAAAGTTAAGACATCAAATTTAAAATGTTTTCTCCTAAGCACGATTACATAAATAAATAAAAGCTCCAAGCAAACCAAAACATGTCAATACTTGCCTTAGCAGGGATCTTCCTGATAGTTACTTATGAGGATTTCCCCTCCTTAGTGATGGAACTGTATTACAGTATTTGTGCTTCTGGGTAGACAGAGTGACACACATCAAGCTATAGTTCTGTCTACACACATGCAGTCTTTAGTTTTGGAAACACTTCTCTCCCCAAATCTGTCATTAAACACCAAATTTTTCTCTCTTACAATAAATAAGTGTAAATGTATAAAGCACATATATTTACACTGGTATTATTCTACCTGTATTCAAAAGAACTTAACATTGTTATCTGGCTTTGTTTTATCAGATGTCATTGGAGCAACTGAGTAACTGAATGAGTAAAAGTACACCGTATGAACCATGATATTTTCAAAATAACATCACAGCCTGAGAAAATGTTGAGAGTCACTGTCTAGCACGCCTAACAAACAGGAAATCAGTAAGAACTCAGAAAAAAAAAAAAGACATTGTAATATATTATTACACTTTACAATTCAAAGGTCCTTTTCAACTGTAGAACACTTGGTAAGCATTAGCCAAGAATTTATCATAAAGTTCCTGTCTGATTCACAACATTTTTTATCCAAGCTGCTGTTGGAACAATTGATAGAAAGAGGTGAATAACCTTTCTGATTTAATGAAAGAAGTAATGATGTGGTTCAGGCTGAATCTCAAAGAAGGAACTCAGATTGATTTCTGGGGGAAATGGGGAGAAAATGTCAGAAGAATATAAAAGAAATTTTTAGTTTTTCTGAAATTCCACTTCAGAAACCCCAAGGACAACACCAAACAAGTGAAAGCATTTTACGGATAGATGAGTGAAATTTTCTTAAGTGGATCATTTTACTGCTCTTTTAGAAAAGATCAGAATTATGCTTGTACGAACAAACATGAGCTATATGGCAGTGGCTATTGCTGGGATAAGACTCTGTGACAGGCTGTGTTTCCTGGCCAGCCACAGAGTGTGAGAGGGAAAGTGCTCTGCCTTAAGTAGAAGAACTCTGGTTTTGCATCGCCTAAATTTATTTATTCCTGAACAAGAGTGGGACTCATTTCACTTACCTTTAACCACCTTAATGTTAAGTGTTTGTTTTAAACTAGTCATCTAGCCTGCCTCTATAATTAATGGATTCAGATAAGCACTTCCAGAAGGCAATTCATCCCATCCTAAAATAGCTCTCTTAGATAGCAATTTATTCCTAGCTAAATTAGCCAGTTTAAAGTGCTTAATTCTGGCATCTAAATCAGGTAAGATGAACCTCGAACCAAGAATTAGCAAAGAATAGCAAAGCCAGTGAAACTGTCAGGACTCGCACAATGAGAACACAAGTTTCTGTTGGATAGAAAACATGACAGTCCAATGTCTTCTGAGAAAGTAGGAAAAAATCATGCTTAGTCAGCTTGCCTAGACTGGTGAAAATGCCTGTGCAAGACTCCCTGTGCTTCAGGATTCTTGTGAGCAATGAAACACTAGTGTTGATAGAGAGATTCATACTGGAGAAGTCAGTGAAAGCCTTTGTAGAAAAACAGAGCTCCGAGTACTTTAATAAAAGTATATTTTGCACTAACCTGTAGTTTGTAGTCAGTGCAACTCTACCAGCTAACAGTGTCAGGCCTTCAACGTGGAGGAAGTTTCTGCCAGAAGACCTTGCTCTGATCCATTCTTCAGAGTCTCTGCATTTAGGGCAATAGAGTTAATGAGATAAGAGCAGAACCTGTAGAGGAATTCTTGGGCCAGGTATGAGCTGGAAAGATGGGAAAGTGAATGGTATGAGGCCATGATCTGGCTTCTGGGCACAGCTGCCCACAGCTCTGCTACAAAACCAAGCAAACAACAAAACAAAACACCCCCCAAAATGCACCAAACAAACCAAAACAAACCAACCACAACAACAAGAAAACAAAGCAAAACACAACAATTAACCAGCCAACCAAAACAACAAACCAAAACTCACGCTTCATTTACACCACAAAAAAAGACTTGCCTGAGAAGGTGCGTTCAGGGGTGGAAGACTAACCCACAGAATCATAGAACCTCCTCAGGAAACTGGATACATCTCAAGTGATAGGAGAGGGGCATGATGAATTAAATTACTCAGCTGATTGTTTCAAAGACACAGTTTTGCTTTTATGTGGGAAAACATTAAACTTTAAACTCTAGTTGTTGACACCAGGAACTGGGCCAGATTCTCTTTTTGTTTATCCAGGTGTCAGTAAAAAAACCAAACTGCACACTGCACTTAACTGATCAAACCTGACAATGTTTTTTGTGGACACTGGGTGCACACTCAGATGCACTTGCTCTGCCCACCCTGGGAGGAGGACGATCTGTACCACATGGTTGCCTTAGCAGTGGGATGCCCAACCTGACCAGTCCTTGTGAGAGGGAGGCACTGTAAAGGGCTGTTGTCTTCGCATGACATTCAGAAGAGGTTTGGTCCACCTGTTGTTGAGTTGGAGGAGAAGCAATGCAACACTTCTCTATATACTTGCACTCTTATATATGGAATTGAGAGCAGAACTTGGTTCAATACTAACTTTAATATTGAAGAAACAGGAGTCTTATTTCATTTCAACTCCTCAAAAGTCAGGAGTCTGGTCCATGCCCTGAGGGTCCCTCTGGTATCGGTGGAGAGAGACAGTAATGTCTGAGTAAATTAATCTTAAAATAGGTGTGTCTAAAATAGATGGAACATCCCATCCTCTACTTCTGTCTTTCCACAGACTGGAAAAGAATCTTAGATACCATGTTTGGAACACATATCCAGCCCTTAGAAAGTTAACATCACCTGAGATTAATCCAATCCAAAAGACTGTTTTAAGGCAGAGATAAATCAGTAATTTCACCATAAGAAGTATTCTAAAGCTCTTGTATTTTTTCCCAAGCCAAATGTCACAGCCCCAGTAAATTCAGAGCTCAACTTAAACATAAATGTTATCTCAATGTATTTGTGTACAGAAATGCAACTAAAACAAATTAATAACTTTAACTGCTCTCTGAAGTATTGCACAGAAATACACAGCATGACTGCAGTGCCAAATTAGACCAACTGATTTGTAAAACCACATTAGATTATCTTTTATATTTCACAAATGTCCAGGAAAAAATTAACAATTTATTCCCATACATTTTTTATCCTAATGAATTCCTTTCCTTACTTACAAGTTTTTAAATAAATATTTTATACATCATTGCTGATAATCATTTGACTATATGCTGTATCAAGTCACATTTCATATGGCAATAAACAAACACTAATGTGGTAAGATTAAAGCAGAACAGAGTATGAACACATTCATATACTCATGCATAAGAGTTGAGGGAGATCAATAAAAGGAGAAATCATTTCTATAGTCTCAAAGTGGTATATCAGCTATTTTCTGACCCTCTCCATACAGTGTGTGAAAACAGATGAAAAAATGAGGCAATTGACTGAAGTGCACCACTTTTTTTATAAGTTTTTGCCTAGAGCAGAAGGGAAGCATATATTCCTGTAGGGATAACTTATGTCCTTGGAGTTTAAGGGCCATGAGCTGCAAAAGTCCTTTTTATGGTATCATTTTTCTTAATCTGGTTAATGTTTGAATAGGAGATAAATGGCTTTATAATGAATAATAATAATTATCACATAAATAATTGCTTAAAGCAATTTTTTGGCTGTCATGGAAATTAGGACATCTAAGTTATCTCAAGAATAAGGAGATTACGACATAATAGAAAAGGATTTTAAAGGAATGTCTAAAAACAATGAAGCAGTGTCAAAGATCATGTGTCAGTTGTGCTTGTGTTTAATGTTGCTAATAGAGACAGGATGGCATGCTGGGAATACTTTTCAGGCTTTCTTCTACATATATGAGACTGTAAATTAATGAAAACTTAAGTTTTTGAAGGGTGCATATACTTCTGCTGGAAATGCTGATTTTTGCTTAATAAAAAGCACTACAAATCCAGACTGAAGCATGTAAACAGAAAGTACATAAGTACATAAAATAGGAAATATGCATTAGAAATGTATATCCTAATGTTCAAGTAGCAAACTGCAAGCTATGGAGAACTACCATCGTACTTCTGTGTTCACAATAGTCTGGCTTAAAGATGCAGCTACAACATGAACATCAAAACTAACATTACAGCTGCAGTGTGGTTATTGATGTGCTGCTTGCCTAGAGAAGGTTATATTACCTTCATGTAGCCAACATATTTTTCCTTACAACTTTTATTTTTTTTAAATGCTCACAATGTATTATCCTTCAGAAGAAGACCGAAAAAATCATGAGTCATACATGACAGTTGTCAGTTAAGCACTTCTAGAAGACACTCAGATACCATCCTGATGGAAGCACTCCAAGAAGCTGAATAGAACAATCCTGCTCTATCAGGAGAATTGACATGACGGTCTAATAAGTGTTTTCCAAATCTTAATGTTTGTGAATTTGTGATCTAGAGCTGACTTATCTAAAAACCAAACACATGCCACTAATAGGCTACTGGCAGTAAGAAAGAACTAATAATTTCAAACTGGGACCCATGATGGAATAGGGAGGAAAAGGGAAGAATTTAACATACTCACACGTATAAAGATAACAATGACATTGAAGTATCTCTCCTAATTTGTTAAAACACAGTAGAAATCACTAGACACACTTAACTTTTTAAATATCTATTAATATATGTAATTTGCAAGCTATATTCAGAAGCTCCTGACACAAAATTTGGCTTCAAGATTCAACTTGCACCATAAATTGAGGTCTTATCTGGGGGCTTTCTGGAGCTCATTTTGGAAAGTATGAAGCTGTATACTTTCTTAACATACACACCATTTCAGACCATGCTCCTTCACTGGCTGATAGCAACTTTCTGTGTGATACCACAACATATCTTGCAGAGAGAAAGATGTTCCATTTGTGAGAAACTCATTGATGGTGGAGAAGTATCAAACCTGAGGACACCGCTTCTGTCATTTTAATAAGCAATCATGTTTTCACCTTTGTAGGGATTTGCAAGGAAAAACAGTGATCTCCCTCTGTCCCTTTGAGGATCTCAGAATAATTGTGGCAAGACTGTATGGCAAGGATAAACACCTTCTGAAGTTCTAAGAAGCTTTTTTGAACTTGGCAACGAGACTGCTCTGCAGGAGTTTGTCCCATCAGATGAGAGAAATAAGAGGGACTCCAGAGCAGAAAGGGAATGGTCCACACAGGGAAACTAGTGGTCAACAAGCATACTTTGTTTGCTTTTGGTTTTCTTCAGTCTGTACCTGAGATGCACTGGGATATTTTTCACAGTTGTGACAGTAATTGTGGGTGATTAAAGACAGGTAAGTCATTATCACTTAGGTGCTCAAAAGTAGCCTTTGTAGTGACTACCCAAATGTGAAAAGTGGCAGAAGGTTTTATCTCCTTTTTCCTGTGCCTCTGCTATGGAGTGGGTGCCAGTCCAGGTGGGAGATCTGGGGGAGTAAGGACAAGTAACACCATGCGACTGTGGAGACAACTGGGAAAAGGGGCAGGGGAGATCTTTCCTCTCTCTCCTGTTCAATTCATCCACCATTTTAAATGTGCAACTGCATTGTTAGGTACAACCCATGTAAACAAGTGAGAATTAAGAGACCTTTTGAGGCCATGGAGACAAACAGTCATTTGGGAATGATGATGCAAATACGTCAGAGCAAGGTCAACATAAGAGTGTCATAGTACCCTCATTTCCTCCAGGAGGTGATCTGAGCTGATCAGCTTTTCTCCATCTCTTCGTCTTGTCTCCCTCCAACCACTCTTTGACTGTAACTGTACCTTCCTATCACATTTCTTCTGATGGCTCTGACAGTCATAGGAGTCCTTGTTAAATCAGTTCAGATCATTGACTGGACAGAAAGTGAACCCACCAAAGATCAAGAATGATGTTCTGCCAGTGCAGTGGACTGACCTGTCTCACAGAGGGGTCAGATAAATGCCAGAATGGGTACCAGAGAAGAAAGAGGGCTGGGGCAGGAGGCAGGGCTGTCTCTTTTGAAGGTGATGAGCTGTTTCATAGACTCAGCTCTCTTGTCCCTTACTGTAAACCTGTCAGCTAGCCTATGAGCTAATAAAAACTTAGAAAGGTAAATGTTCTACATCTCTGTAACAATATTTAACTGAAATCAGAGTTTTCCAATACTAGGAACCAATTGCAAGTGGAAGTCCACAAGAATATATGACTAACTTGTGCAGTGAACTAGTATTTTTATCTCTCTGGCAAGTAAAATATTAAGTAACACACTGCACAGATCCTTGGAGCTACTGCCAACAAAGAATGTTCTATGGCTTCTATGTTCTAGAGAATCTAAATATTCCAACTGAAATGTGCTTAGATTTGCTCTCTGCCCACCTCATCTGCCTGGATTTAACTTCACTGGAAACAATACAAAGAGAAGGGAAAGTACATCTGGCTAATAACTCACCCAATCTTGATGGAAAAAATCCAAACCAAACCAAGCCAAACCAAACCAACAAAAAACACCAATGAAAATCCAAACCAAATAAACAAACAAACAAACAAAAACAACAAAATCCCACAAACTTCATTTGCCTCTCCTTCTTCACATAAGGAAACCAAATGATTAGAACTTTTTTTTTTTTCTGTTCTGGAAAAACAGAATTGAAATAAACATGCAATTTTTTTTTCTGAACTGACATTTTGGCTTGATTTTGTTTTAAACAACAAAATTTTTTTTCACCATATTTGAATTCTCTTATTAAAATAAGAGAGAAGGAGTGAAATTGTCACAACTGCACTATGTGAGCAAATTATCAGTTTCAAATCAGATAATTTTTACATTGAAATTATGTTTGAAATATTCAAGGAATTTCTACCAACTTTAAGCAAGACATATCTGAGTATCAGCTCACAATGTTGTAACATTTTCAGTCTTTCTATGCCTCCATTTTCTGGCCAGTTGCAAAGAGTGCTAGAACCTGTCTACTCAGCCTCAAAATAGTCAAGCCCGACATTAATTGTGAAACACTGTGGGACTAAATTACTTTTCCATGGTAGGATGTCATAGTTAGCATTCAAGACTACACAACTTTCATCTAGAATATCAGTGCTCTCTTAGAAAGAGTTTGTGTCCATGGAAGGAGTTTCTGCTCTTTGTCAGCTCATCAGGCAAGATGCTGGAAGTCAAAAGAGTCTGGAGGTTTAGGAACTGGGGAGTTATTGTGTCTTCCCATTAGCTCAGGGGCAGAGTGCCCTGGAAGGAGGCAGGCAAAGAGCCAGGAAATCAGCAAGGAATTGGCTGCAACTTTGTCAAAATGGAACTGGCTCTGAGATATTTCACTCTCAGTTTTGATATATCGACATTTTTCAGAGGACCAGACTTTTCAGCTGAGCATTCACATCAGCTCTGCTACAACCAAGCAAGTTCAGCTGGAGTGGGGACCTTGATAATCTCTATGACCTTTTCTCTTCATTCTGCTACACCCATCCGAAGCTATATGTGTCTTTTAACCATTTTGCTCACTGGGGGGTTCAAATCAACACATGTGAGCCTCATCTACTCCCACCTGCTCCTGGGTACCTGTACTGGTGGGAAGCTCAGATTAGGTGTCCACAACTCCTCTGCCACAGTGACCTCCAGTGGGAAGGAGCAAAAAATGGGGGAGTGCATGGGTGGCAAACCTGCATTGCCAAGTACAGAAAGGTCACAGGAGATGCGTGGCTCTTGGCAGCTGTACATGGGAATGGGGGGAGGAACATGTGCTGAAGGGACTCTGAATAACTACATTGTTCTGACAAGATGGCCTTAGGAGGCCCAAGGTTCACGCCAACACAAACTCAGAGGGTCACACTTGCTCTAGGTCTTATACTTGAGAAAACAAATCCCTGTTCCAGTGCTGGTTATATATGGCACCAGTTTATGGCACATCTCAGCTCCCCTGAGGCCAAAAGAGCCTTTCATGACCATTATTTCCAACTTTGTTCAAACTCAGAGCTCTACAGATAAAACTTGAAGTAGAACAAAATCCTGGCCACTATTTTCCCCTCCTTTCAAACTGTCTCTTCTCCTTGGAGGTCTCTACCTACCTACCTGAATTTTCTGTTAGTTAAAAAATGTATTTGTCCTGCTTGGGTGCTTGCTGGGTCTACCATTATGGCTGCTTCTCTGATCTGAGCACAGAAGTTGGATTCTCTGCTTCATTCTTCTCATTTCTGAATATACTCAATGAAGAAAAAAGGGAGGTTGCTGCTGGTTTCAAGAAATGCTCAAGATGCTGCAAAGCCTCTTGCTCATTACTGCCCTTAACATAGTTCATTTGTGAATCCTCTATATGGAGTATCATGAAACTTGTGCTTCTAAAGATTCTTGAAATGAATGTTCCAGAAATAAATATTAAAAAATAATATGATGTTTGAAGTATAATTGACATTTCATTTGCTATAATGAAACTACATGAACATTGCAAAGGAAAGAAATTGGCCATAAACTGCTAAAAATTACAATATGCTGAACTTCTGCAGTAAATGTGTTTTTTCTTATGTTCAAGCCATTTATCAGTTTTAATACCTGGTCTAATTTCTAACTGACTAAACTTCCTGTAGTTTCTCACTGTATCATTTTGCGGCTGTTTCCTTTCTGTTTAATATTTGCTTATTTTAGTTTAAATCCCTAGAGCAGAACCCACAAACCAAACAAATGCTCACAGAAAACAGAGAGCAGCTCAAATGTCCTTGGAGACACTCAATTTTTTGTTTGCTACCATTTGTCATCCTCTGCTCAGAGAGAGATCAACAGTTTTTAGCACACAGATCAATATTCTCTTAACCCAGACGTAATCTAAGGAGAGTTTCCCCAGGTTTCACCTTGGCCTACTCCTATGTGCCATAGTTGCCCTTTTTTTCAGCAATAATTTTGTCTGTGTAAGACAGCAATTTTTCATCCTTTGGTCAAAACTGGTGACAAAAGAGGGAATAATGGTTCCTGACATATCAAATGATAGATTTGACACACGGCATGCTGAGCTGGGAGCTTTCACGTGCCAAAGTAGAAAGACAGATAAGCAGCCTAATGGCCCTCCTGACATTGCTACCTCTTTTTTTTATTTTTTTTTTATTTTTTATTTTTTTCTCCCGGAGAAGATTTTTTTTTCTATAACTGGGCAGGAAGCAAGGAAATGCACTCTACTCCAGCCCAAAATAAATGTTTCCCTGTCCTGTAAAATGATCAATCTATGCCCTTTTCCTCCAGCACAGTAAGGGCAATACAACATGCTGCTTGAGGAAATACTAACAAATATAGCCAGTGAGAGGGAAACAGATGGGACTAAGAAATTAAACCAGCAGATTTCTGGAAGGTATTCAAAGAGGAGAGTTTATAATACTGAAACAGAACTGCTCTTTAATTTTTTTTTTTTTTTTTTTTTAAAGCAATGATCATCAGGATTTACCTTCAGCAGGGCTCACAGTCTCCATGCTAAATCCCTCTGCGAAATGATAGAAAGGTCCCTTTTGGTACCGTTCTGGTAGAAGTAAATCCCATTTCACAAAAACTGGTGCCAGCCTAGAGATAGACAGGCTGTAAGTTTCTCTACCTTTGGTACGCTGGGACGAACACAGCGGTCTGTGTACCATGGGGCATGGCTCCAGGCATGGGATCGTGTTACATCTTTACACACAAAAGCTTCTTTCAGAATCTAAACCAACAAAACAGGAACAACTTTTTATTCCTGTATAGTTTCCTCTGGAGCATGTGTTCACATTTAAAATCCTGACCTATGTGTCATTTGCTTGCATTCACAGTTATTTGTATTGCTTTTGTATTACAAAGCAACAGCCAGTCCTAACCTCACTTGCTTACCAATAGCCTATGGACTTTGGCAAAATGTTGTTTATCCTCCTCCAGTACTGGTTCATAAATTCTTTTGCTCCCGCTTTCTTTTTTTTCTCCCCTTTTCCATATTTTATGGCCAGACAGTTATGTTAGCAGCCAGCTTATTTTTCTCCACAGTAATAGTTCTATGGACATTTTAAATTTGATCCAATAAAGGAAGAAAAAGAAATGAATCCAAGGAAAATATTTTACTCACAAGGTCATCAAACATCAGAATCTAGTGTTTGTCACCTTGCATTAAAAAATATCACAGTGTTTGAATGTTCTGGGTTATTTCTTTACAATTTTCATAAATGTTTAAATATACATGTTATACATAAGGGAAACATTATATGTAATAGATCAAATGCCCTTTTTTCTTTTTCCTTTTTTTTTTTTTTCTGATTTCTTGTAATTCATTATTTTTTTCAGCCTTTCTCTTTACAAAAAAACCATATTCCCTATAAGTATATACTTCAGCACAGTTTTCACAGTTTCTACATTTTTGACATTTCAGCCAAACCTGCAAAAAAATCAGACCGAAGGATATTGAAGAATGTGAAACTACATTTGATTTTTCTCATAATGTCCACCAATAACCGGGAGGAGAAAGGCAGTCTCTTAAAGTACAAACCCCAAACAAGTCATCAATGAGACATCAAACCAAATAAAAATACATCGTTAAAATCCCTTTGATTACATAGACTAAGAAAAAGATGCACCACTGAGGTATGAAGAGGTCGGCTCTTGGATGCACAAGTTCCAAGCAGAAAGCAAGCATTCAGAGTTACTAGAAAAGGCACAAATAGAATAATTAGGGTTTAGTAACACCTCCTTATGAGAAAGTCTTTTTCACTGAATGTGGTGAATCACAACACTGTGGAATAAGGCATGGTGAAGTAAACTGAAACTATTTTTGACTTTCATTGTTCTCTTCTAAAAATAAAGTGTAACTATGGTTAAATATATTGTAAATGAACTAAATAAAACAGATTTCAGCTTAGTAGACAAATGTAAATATTGTTAAAAGACAGCCTCTTGCTTCCCTTATAATAAACTTACTGCAAATGACTAGGTTGTGATATTGTTTGCTTCAACAAGGGCTGCAAGTATATGTTATTTGTCAAAATATTCTGATTTATCAATTTGGTTCAAACAAAAAACACTCACAAGAAGATAAAGAGTTAAGATGATGTTTCTTGTTGTAGAATTAATCAGATTCATATTAGCAGCAGTAAATGTCATGTTGGCACCTTTTCTTTCTCACACATTACAGTTTCAAGTTTTTGCTATGAGGAAATAATGAAGTAAAGATATGCAGTGCCATATACCATGCATCTTTTTTGTCAGTCTGCATAAGAAATGAATTGTATCTGCTACTAAGGAGGTCATGGGGGCAGCAAGTTAAGAAGAATGTTTAAAGAAAGGACATGTCAAAGGAAACAAGAACTTATTTTTTCAGTACTTTCTAACAAGTATTGCAGTTTTGGGGAAATTAGATGCTCATAATAAATACCTGCCTATCCTGAAAGTGTTTATTGCTCTTAATTGCTGCAAAGTTAACCTTGCTGACCAAATGACCTTGAAGTCCCCACTGCAAACTCATGAAGATCAATAAAAATGGTTTAATGTTACGAGCCCTAAAATTCATTCTTCAGTAGTAGTGTGATCAGTGGGGAAAATTCTACTTTATTAAAAGGTAAAAAACCTGAGGACTGGAAAAAGATCATGCCAGATGAGGTACATCTCATGAGGTTACCCCACAGTGCAGTTTTTCATTTTTATTTTGTTTTTGTTTTTGTTTTTTGTTTTTTTTTTTGTTTTGTTTTTTTTTAAAGTTAAGTTTGAAAGGTAAAAAATGGCAAAAAAAAGTCTTCATTGCCAGCAAGAAAAAAACCCTGTTTTTGACAGTTGGACTATGCTTGTGTCTTGTGGTAAATTTTCAGCTTTGCCTACAAACAGAGCCTTTCCTTCCAGCAAGCGCTATGCATATCTTAAGCATGGAGTTAAGGCAGAAGCAAGCTATTGGTGTGCCAGATATTGCATCAAAATTACAAAATGCATTTTAATTTTGTGCAATGACTAGGAATTAATGCCAAGCATACTGTCAGCATGCAGTAGAGCATCTCTCTGATCATGCAAAATGATTGCCTGAGATATAGCAGCCTCCACTGCCTTCCATCCTGTAGGTGCCACTGCTGCTAAGTGGAGCTTCTGAAGAAAACCAGATAAAGAGGCGTGAAGCAGATGAAGAGATGCGTGACTGTGGGTTTTTAAAAATGAAAGACCCACAGCATTCTCGTTTACTCTATGGACACTTTCTGTCACTCTGACGGTGCCAAGGAGCTTGTCAATTTTTTGTAGTTTGAGGTCAAAATGTATAGCAGCGCCTTAGTAAAAAGCAAGAATCAAATCTTAGAGGTATTAAATGGTTAATAAAAAGAGTGATTGCTTTTTGTTTTGTTTTGTTTTGTTTTTTTTTAAACTGAATTTTAAAGAGATGGAAGGAAAAACAGACTTCAGTAAAACTTTACTGGAAACTAATCTATCTTTCCACTCTCTTCCCATCCAAGTCACAACCTTCCCTATACCCTAAAAAACTGATAGAGGCACTGCTTTTGCTCACATATTCCTGAATGGAAAGAGAGTGGAAAGGGTAGACTAAATCAGCATTACTCTCCAGTAGTAGCCACTTCCTCTCTTTCAGCTTCATAGATCAGATAATGAAGGTTTTCCTTTGTACATTTTCCTGGGATTTCTCTGCACGTGATCTGGTCAGAAAAAAACCTAACAAGTTTGCTTGTTTGTTTGTTTTAGTTTTGTTTTGTTTGTTTTGTTTTTGTTTTGTTCAGGAACATTAAAACTCTTCCCAGGAATATATTACATTTGTTACCACAAGGATGACATCTTGGATTAGAACTGATGAGAAAGATTAAGCAAGAATAACTTTTCCCTGATGATGAGATCATTCACACAGTAGGAAGGACATAAAGATTCACATTTGTGCTGAATCTCAGTCTGACCAAGAAACCAAGTTACATCCCATGTTCTTTGCTATCAGCATGAGGTCATGCAGAGACTGTGGTGTCCTGAACACTCCCTTTGGAGCTGTTTCATTTCCTATAAACAGATAAAAAAGAAACAACAAGAAAGCAGTGTGCCATAGTTGGACTGGTTGCCTAGTCTAGTAGGTGTCAAGCCAATGACCAGGTTGTTCTCTGAAGGATCGGTCACAAAGTGCAGCAGCTCCAACCATGCCCACTAAGGTAGTCCCAGAGTTGCCACCAGCTTGGTAAAAGAGGGTGTGGGAGGAGAAGCTTAAGTCTCTGGTGTCAGTCACACAAAGCATGAAGTTATACATTGGCCTTCTTTCTGTTGGAGGCTGTTCCCATGTTTATATGGAGTACAGGAAGAGCAATTGCATTTTTCACTTCAAAAGGTCTTTGTTTCAGCCAGATAGGTAACATATATATATATATGTATATATATATATATATATGTATATATATATATATATATATATGTATTTGCTCATTCTTAAGATATTTTAAATTGAGAAAGGATTTTTACCAACCCAGCTGAACTATTCACTAAGTAGTACACAAGGAATAAAATCTACCTATGAAATCACTGTTTTGCAGACTTAAATAGGTCTCTATGGACCAGACAATTACTGAAACGGGTACCAAATTTACAAGCAGACAGATGGCGAACATATATGTCACATGGTCTTTGGTTCTTCTGCGTCCTCATCATTCTTCTGTAGGTCCAGACTGCATTAACAAGTCCATCAAACTAAGAATCTGTAGATTTCTCCAGTTTAAAAGTGTTGCTCAAGAACATCAGAGGAAGCATTTTCCTCAAATAGAAAGAATATAAAAATTCACAATTCACATCTGGGGTGTAATGGATGGCCAGGTGGCCAGCTATAGTTAACTGTCAACACTTAGTATTTCCCTTTGCCATCGGCGAAGTTTGCACTCAGAAGTGAGAGTATAACGTGAAGAAACTAAAGCATGAAACCACTTAATATCATAATGTTTTGTGTTTGAAAAAACAACTCTTTCTGCCCGTCCCCTCCCACCCCCATGTTTTCCATAGTGCCTGTAATGTTCACTGGCCTGCACCTTGCCAAACATTATTAAAGAAA
This sequence comes from Columba livia, assembly GCF_036013475.1. Lineage (NCBI taxonomy): Eukaryota > Metazoa > Chordata > Aves > Columbiformes > Columbidae > Columba > Columba livia. The sequence continues at coordinate 67,204,491 of NC_088602.1, forward strand.
CAAGTAATTTATGGACCTTCTTGTAATGACTACATCAAGGGTGTAGCACATTTTCCCCTATTTTTCTCTTCCTCTATCATAATAAATTGAGACCTGACCAGTTAGTATTATTGCTGTGTAATTCTAACAATTTGTTTACAGTATAGACAAATGCTCGTGTTGACAATGTTATCACTATCTTTATTCATGCTGAATAGTGCATTATTCCAGAACTGGTTAGAGTAAAATATTGCTTAGTGTATAAACATCCTAATTCTTTCCCTTTTCTACTTTTCTTCTGCAGACTGTAAATGTTCCGTGGCCCTGCTTTGCCCTAATGCGCTTCTCCATGCTGCTTTTGCTTACACATTCCTGAAATAAAACAGAGTGCATAGCAGCTGGTTTATGGCAGAGTATAATAAAGTATTTTCAAAACTCTAACTGCACCTAATAGGAAATTAGGTATTTGGAAATACCCTCGTTATTCAACACCTCACAGTGCTTGGTACATTAGCAAGCAGGAACAGTTAATTCTGCTTTTGGAATAGAAACCATGGTCAGAACTTGTCTTTTATAAATTGGATGCATGGCCTTTCTCTGATTTGGCATATATATACACTCAGAAATACTGGACATGATCTAGCCCTAAGAGTATTCTCAACATCTCAACTTGTTACAATTCTTTGCCAATAGATATTTAATTACATTTAGATACTGCAACAGACTTTTTCCTTTGGGGAGAAAAAGAGAGAAATATGGAGCTAAAGTTGATTGTCTATACTTCTACTTCGTGAGAACTAGGAGAGACTCAGTATTTCAAACAACCAGATTTTACAGACTCTATCATCTAGCAGAAGCTGTGATCAAAAAGACCCATATAGATGAACTTGAATTAATGAAAGACAGCCTGCAATGTATTTCCAGATATTCCATAGAATAGCAGAAGAGCAGAATAGTGGAATAGTTTGGGTTGGAAGGGACCTTCAAAGGTCATCTAGTCCAACACCCCTGCAATGAGCAGGGACATATTCCATTATCTATCTTGAGTCTAATTTATTAAGTGATAAAAAATGAAAAAGAGCTGGCATTCACAGAACCAATGGAAGGAATTTAAAACAAAGATGTACATTTCACCCACAGATTTATAAGTGTGAATAAATGATCTGGATGAATTTTTTTTTTCCATGTGGGAACCTAGGCAAAATATAATAATTTGCTGGCTAAGCCAAAGTCATACACATAAGAAAGTACAAGAATTCCTGTAGAGAAGGGAAAACATTGAAGTATTAGTTGGTTGCTTAAAATCTTTCTAGAAAAAATTAGCATTGTGAGATTTCAGCTGAGGTTCAACTTTTAAATGTAACCTTTTTGAAGATTAATTCTTTGAAAAATCATTGCATTTCACATTTTTCATATAAATAATTTAGAAGAATTGAAGCAAAATAGAAATTATGGACTATAAGCAGTGTTTTGCAAACCCAAGGATCCATCCAAGTTAAAGATCACCACATTAGGAGACTTGGTTGCCAGGCTGGAACAGCAACAGAAATAAAACTGACAATTTAGTAGAAACACAAGCTATATGAAGGTATTGTTAAATGGAATGAGTCAGCCCCTAAAATAACATAAATATCTAAACAACAGCCACATGATGCAGTGGAATCCCCAATTTATTTCTAGAATGAATCCTGAACCAAAGTTCAGGAAGTTATATCAAAGTTATGATATATTCAGGTTCTTCCTCTTTCCCTACCTCCTGACACACATTTCTGGTTTTGACAGAAATACCATGAGAAAAAGCTTTCTTGTGTTACTACGTGACTTTAACTAGAAGCTGAAATGATGGAAATTCTGCAAGCAAGCCTGTTATACAGTCTCAGGGAATTCAGATAAGGATCCAAGAACTAAAACCAAATCCAAATGCTGAACCTTTTGAGATACACAACCCTTTGAAGGCAAGTGACTTTATTCTGCCAGATGGGTCTTTGAAATACTCTGCAGTGCCCACATGACTCATCAACAAAATTTATTTGGCTGAAGAAGCAGTCAGGGAATATACTGTACTATACTGTACATGGCCCCTCTAGGACAGCTCCAGCTGGAGCCTTAGGCAAGATTTATGGAAATGGAAATCTTAGGAGCCTTCATGCCTTTTCTTCCTATTTGTTGTGTTGCATCAATGAACTGGTCGCCTGCAATCTTATCACATGAAGGCAAATGTGTTTGTTGGTGGCTGCACCTCCTGAAATGAGAGCAGCTGCACAGTGAGGAGGTGAGCTCCACACAGAGTCAGAACAAGCAGCAGAAGGAAGAGGAAAATCCCATGTCTGGAAATCAGGAGAGACTACCAAGACAACAGTGAGGGTGTAGAAGAATGGAACAAGCTTTTGCTCCGTGGATTTATGAGAAGGGAATGGGACCACATTAGGCCACTTCCCTCCCCTGGCACTTTGAATTACTGTTAAAGATCAATACAGTTAATACCGTGCTCCCGTTATCTATTTTCTTATTTCTTTTACCCCTCAACCAGTGAAAGAACTCCTCAATAGCTGTTTACCTGGCCAGTGTTTCTCTCAGCATTAACAGTGAGGATAAAGTATCCTAGAGACCTCAGACATGGCGATGTCCTTTCTACAGTATGAAAGCCTCAGTATGCTGCTTTAGTGACGGAGTGGAGTGGAGACAGGTTTCCTACAGTATCTGTTAGTGTTTCCTAGCTCACACAGAAAAAAGGGAAGAGGGAGGGTGGATCTTACACAGCTGGCAAAATGCCTTAAGAGCTTTCCTGAGCAATACTGTGGTAAATGTCAAAGAATGGAGATGCCACCTGTGTTCCCCAGTGCTGAACCATCAGCATAATTTTGCCTTATTTTGACACCACCATGTCCACAGTGGGGAAGCCAGGGACAAGGTCTTGTCCAGGCAGTGTGGGTCCAGGAGGTCAGAGGAGTGATGGCAGTAGTATGTACATGTGCAGGATGGCACGACTGAGTGCATCATCAGCTACTCTCCATGACTGAGGCTGAAAACGTTAACAAACAGAAGCTGCTTGTTTTGTACTTTTAGGGCAATCTGAGAAACAGTTTTTGCCATTAGTAAACACAGCCATCCTCCGAACTATGGATGATAACACCAGACTGAGAATATTAAACCCCTAGGCTCAGTGTGGATGTTACTTATAGGTGAAGACAGGAAGGAAGGTCGTTTGCTGAGATTTAGGAAGCTATTTGATTAAGTAGGTACCCATCAGAAATTCAGTTAAATATTAGGCAAAATACGAAGTAAAAATTGGAAGGGTTAGGAGGATTGTCTAGCAATGAGAGACTTCTGGTTATATATGAAGATTTGATGTGATTATTTTTTTTAAAGGAAATGAAAGGAAGGGCAAGAGAATAGAGGCACTGAAGTAGGAAGGTTAATACAAAGAAGGAATTTTTAGCTTTTGATAAAGAACAGAGATCTAACTTCATGTTTCTCATTTCTTACTTTGTCTTAAGTCACTTCATATATGTTTCCATTGCAAGTAAATGCTATCAACAGAGAATAATTTCTCCTGTAAGATGGAATGGACACTTCCATGAAGCTTAAAAGTTTGAAGAACTGCTCTCCCAGTAGGAAACCTGTTCTGGGTAAACCCCAGCCAGCAGTTCAGCTCTGTGTAGCCACTCACTCACTCACTCACCTCCAGTGGGATGGAGGAGAGGATCAAAAGAGTAAAAGTGAGAAAAGTAATGGGTTGAGATAAAGAAAATTTAATAGGTAATGCAAGAGCTGCACATGCAAGCAAAGCAAAATGGGGAATTAGTTCACTGCTTCCCATTGGCAGGCAGGTGTTCAACGATCTCCAGGAAAGCAGGACTGCATCTCAATAATGGTTACTTGGGAAGATCAACACCATCACTCTGAACGTGTTCCCCTTCCTCCTTCTTTCTGCAGTTTTTATTGCTGAGTGTGACGTCACATGGTCTGGAACATTCCTTTGGTCAGTTGGGCTCAGCTGTCTCAGCTGTATCCCTTCCCAGCTTCTTGTGCACCCCCAACCTCCTCACCAGTAGGGTGGTGTGAGAAATACAAAAGATCTTGATGCTGTGCAAGCCCTGCTCAGCAGTAGCTAAAACATCCCTGTGTTATCAACACTGTTTTGTTCACAAATAAAAAACATAGCAACAGATGAGCTACTCTGAAGAAAATTGATTCTGTTCCAGACAAAATCAGCACAGACAGAATAGCGGGTCACGACATAGTACCTAATACCCTGAGAGGGGAACAGCTAAAAATTAAGACATCCAGTCCCACGATTGCCTCTGGAAATACTGGCTTAATTTGACCTCTTTGAATATTATACATGCAAAATTATTTTTATGATTTAGGGATGGCAGTACAATATTAACTTCATATTTTCATTTTACAATACAGATATTCTTACTAATTTGGGGTACCACATAAAACTATGTACTCCACAGCAATTAACATTTCATTTTAGCATGAAAGGAAGAACTCGGATAAAGCCCTTCCATTTGAAAAAAAAACAGCAAATAAGTACACTTATACATATACATGTACATATACATATACGTATACGTACACGTATTCGTATATGTACACATATATGTATGTGTATATATATATATAAATCATAGTACAAAACAGCTACAAGTGAGAGCAGATACTAAGCGGTAATCTGCTTTGCTATTCCCACGTAGCCTTCTATGAAATAAATTATGAGGTACTGAAAATCGCATACAAGAATGAATGAATTCTGTCACAGTGACATGAAGAAAGATCTCAAAGCTCTTCATTTATTTACTTAATAATTTGTTTAGTTTTTAACACTGTCAGTATATTTCTTACCTGTTACCTATACGTGAGAAACAAGTAATTTTCTGAGGTTAGATCTTTACAGCTAGAAAGAATTAGGAAACCCCTTTTATATTTTTCCTTTGTATTTAATTTGATAATGCCTATGAATAATTTGCCAAATTTTGGTGAAACTAAAAGGTATTTCTGAGAATCTTTGAGACTATGTTCTTGCATTAAGAACAGAATACTAATGGAGTACATAGTAAATGAGTAGAAATCGATAGCTTACTCGATATATAATAATATACATTAGAGATACTTTTCAAGGTCTTTCAGGCCTAGCAGAAATGTGGTTTTTTTCTCTTTCAGACTGTTTTAAAGTAATAGTGGTTTGTTGGTTGCCTTTGTGTAAACTTTTAATCTGCTGTGATAACTTGCCTCCAGCAAATTATGTCTATAGGATGTTTTCCAAACTGCATGATTCTAGAGGGATTCTGAAATGTCTTTTTCCAAATAATACATGAAAAAAACTGTTACTTGAGAAAGAGTCAGAGACATAAAAGCATTATGAAACATTTTAAGAAAAAAAAAACCATTGAAAAAAAATGGAGAAATTTTGAAAACTGATCTAAATAATTACTGCATTAATATAACTCTTGCATATTACCAGGGTTGGGGCAGAAGGAAGATATCTGAATAATACTGTCAGTTAACAGAAACTGTTTAAAAGATTATCCCTAAGACCATGCTTTCAAAACTTTTCTAAACAGTATAATACAAAACAGTGCACTAATTATAACTGGTCAGGAATCTTTTTCATTAAGTAATTTTTAGTCAAAGGTGTTCAGCTCATCAAAATGTGAAATTGTCACAGGGAGGAACCTACTAAAAAAAGCAAACAAATCAACCTAACCGAGCAAAAATTAAACTTGGATCCATTTCTTCAGGTTCCATGATGAAATTCGCAGTCAGAAAACTGCTTGGTGGCCAGTAGAGCATTGACTAAAGACACTGAAATCTCAGGATCAAAACTTTTTATTGTTCTTCATGTCCCATCTTAATAGCTCAGCCCAAAGACTGACCATACTGAAGTTTGCCTCTTTCATCAAAGTTGTTCAATACTTAAGTTAAAACTGCAGTAAGATCTTGGTCCTAGGAATGATGTGGGGTATGTGCTCCAGCCATGGGAGTAGAGCCCAATTCTGTTTGGACAATAAAGAGTGATCATTATAACATGTACAATGTGGAACAGCTGCAACACACAACTCAGTGCGGGTAAGGCCTTAACTTGCAACTTAGGGAACTAAGGTTCAGATCATTTCTCCAAATCAGCTAGAACTGGATTTACCTGCAGCTGAGCCACTAATGCTTCAAACAAGTACATCAGTAACTCAATAAGTTAGTTTCCTTGACTCAGTACTCCATGGAAATAAAAGCTGCAGATTCCTTCTTGCCCTAACCTGCTTAAAACAACTGTAGTTACTCTACTACAATAAAGTTTCCTTTATGACTTGGGGGACACATTGCACTTTTAAATAACAGTTATGGTAAGCACAATTTATTGGTCTCCGTGACACTACAATGAAAACTTCTGAGTTTTACCTAGGGTTTTTTCTGATTACTTTTTAATCTAAGAAACAGCAAGCTGGAAAGATATCTTGATTTATCTTTCATTGTTTTGTTGTTGTTGTAACTTTACCTGTTGGAGTTTCTTTGTCTATCTTCTCTTCTACCCCACTATATTTTTTTTTCTGCTCTGGTGCCTCTTTTCAATAGGCAAAGATTTTGCTTAGCGGAAGTAAGAAAGATAAAGCACAGTTTATTTGCACAGTTACATAAGTAAAGGTGGTTAGAATAAGACTCTCTGGGTGCCTGCAAGTCACATGCTCAGAACAGAGCATTACATGTGCAACTGCCTTATGATTGCTGTAAGTAAAATCTGCACTATAAATCTAAGGTATGACAGGCAGAATTAGTGTTTTATGGGCAGCAGGAATCCTGACTTCTGACTTTTGGCGTCTTAACTTTGCATATTAATAGCTTCTAAAAATACTTATTTCTAATGAAATTTTACCAGTGTATTTCCTAATTTGAATGAAAAAAAGTAAAATAAACAGAGTCTGTATGTAATGATCATGGCATCATATGGAGTGGTGCAGCTTAAGCCCTGAGTATCTAGCACTGCTAGAAATAGAAAGACTGAAAGAAATAGTCTTAGTGGCTGTCAAGAGGGCCCAGCTGCTATCCTGGAGACAGGCAGGTTCCTGGTAATGTTTGCAGGACTGGTGAAGAAGAGCATCATTCTTCCTCCCTTCATCTTCTCAGCTGTGTCCTGAACAACTCTCAAGAGAAGCTGGGGCTGAGTGCTGGACCAGCAGAAGTCTTTCTCTGTGAGAAGGGGAATTCTGTTTCACACCATTTTCAGATGCTTTACCATTTGATAGTGCTGTCTGACTGCTGCTGTGTTCACAGATGATGAAAATTCATTACTGATTTGTATAATGGTTCTACAAACAGCATTTTAGCTAGGTATTTACCTATGAGGGTACATCTCACCTCACTACTGTAGGTTCTGCTGAACACTGATCATTTCATTACACTGAATGAATGCCAGGGAGAGGTTCTTAACCATTTCTGGTGATTCCCATACTGGACATGGAATAAACCAAATAATGTTAAGGGGAATCCTGCTTTTTTGTATAACCTTCCTCACTTCAGCAGTGTTTCATCTGAGTTCTTGCCTATCCAGGAAATCTCCATGGGTGTGCAGAGGTTTGCCCATATGAAACTGTCTCAGTGTGAAAGCCTAATTGAAGTTAATTACAAGTCTTCCCATAAAATGAAGTAACATTGGAATATAACAGCAGAATAGAAGCTTTTCTGTGCAATGCTGCAAATGCTCAGTGGTGAATTTGTAGACAGGCCTTCCTGGGGCAAGACCTGCTTCTTTTTTATTAATTTTCATGCTTGCTAATATTACTGGGCTTGTGTTCTTGATGTGAGTACTTTACAATTTCATCATAATGGATATGGTAACTCCTAAAAAGGAATCTTTCCCTTATACTAAAAGAATAAGAATGCAGGTATGAGTTAGTAATTATTACCACTCTTAAAATCCTAGAAAAATAATTTAATAATAGCATTGGAAAACTCCACCAACATTTCATTAAGCATTGATTCAATACACAACTGCATTTTGAGAGTGGGCTTTTAAAATTGCTTTTAATTACAGATGAGCCTGAAATAAAATCCTCCCTTTACAACTTCCTCAACACCATTTTAGGGATGAAATCTCTATTTGGATCTTGATTAGAGAGCTCACAATCTTTAATCATCTTTTTTCATGTTTTGACAACTGCAAAAAGAGCAGCACCCCACACATACCTTTTTTTCCAATGTTCAACATACTAAAGAATAGTTTTATTTGGTTGTTTCATCTTCTAAAGTCTGGATAATGTTCTGGCAGTATGAAAAAAACTGTTTCCTATTACACTACTTCCCTGATCCTGCTTTGACAATGCTATACATATTCAAAGTATTGATGGAATAACACATGACTACTAGATATCCATCAACACTATTCCCTCTCCTTTTTTCTGAACACAGAGATTTAATGCTGTAAAATAAGTAAGATACAAATCTTTGAATGCAAAATTTTCTATACATTTTCTATGTATTTTTACAAGTGTTTAAAATAGTACCAAGTCACTAGAATTCACTTCCTTATATGGGCTAACTTTTTACTATTTTTAACTAAGCACTTTACGTTAATGCAAAATTACATGTAGTACAGTTCAGTAACTGAACAGTGACTTAATCTTCACATGCTAAAAATATGATTTGCTATCACTGAAATATCAATGAATGAATTCTGTGAGGTAGTATAAACCACAGAGTAAAGGCAATTACTTAAAAGAAATTTAAAGAGCAGAAATTAAAAGAAACAAACAAAATCTTCATCAGACTCATCCATTTTTTTTTCTAAATTACAAATCAATGTTTGCAGTTAACAGCATAATTTATTATTTAGAAACTAATAAAATTTTCAATTTTTAGTGGTACCAAAAAGCTCTTATCTTTTTCAGAGTTAAAGGATCTTCCTTGTATGCATAAGAGTCAAAGCCATTTCTAAAATGCCACATCCAATGTGCTATTAAATAGTAGGCTTTTATTAGTTTATAAAAGAAAGGAAAAATTCTCATACGGTAACTCTACAGGGGTCATTTGCGTTGAAGGAGGGAAAAAAGAGAGAGGCAGTAGACTCAAGGCAGATATTATTATGAAAAAAGACTGATTTTTATGTATAAAACTGGTATATACATCAGGCAATTTACACACACATTAAAGAGAACCAGAAGGGATTATACAACAGGAACAGACATAGTAAAAGGGACATCATCAATCTGAAGAATCTGAAAATCAAGCAAAGATCTGCCTTGGTGAAGTAAACTTACTGTCCACCATGTCCAAATGTATTTTGTGAGCATGATTCCATCCTGCATGATACCACAATACTGTCCCTGTCAGCATGAAATCTTGTATATGAAAATATTGTGATACATAAAGAGTCGGGAAATACCGTGATTTTCCTTATTCATGACTGTCAAAATACTCTATAAAACTTCTCAGCAACTGAGCAAGTTTTGGGGTAAACTGTGCTGTTCCAGCCCCTACTCTAAGCTTTGAAACAGAGAACTCTCTATTCAAAATAAATAATTACAAGGTGTTGCAATCAACATAAAAATAGATAAAAGATCTGTAAGGTCATGGTAAGGAAGTGTACAACATCATCAGTGTTAAGGGCAGCAGGTCATGATGTCGTATGGTGATTCGTGAGAAATGTTGAGACTTGGCAATGGTATTTGGGAAACTAGGAAGCCTTGGCCTAAAGCCAAGGATTTCACAACATGATTGCTTTATCAGTGTTGTAGTGGGAACACCCCCCAGTTCCTCACTCCACAAACTCTAGGCAGAAAAAGGGTGAATGCAGCCTGAACAGGCAGCTGCTGCTGTAATCTCCTTGAACTGGTACCCACACAGCATCCTGCCTTTCTGCTAAGAGGAAGATAAGTTTTCAAGAGACAAAAAATATCTCTGCACAATTATTAGCTTTGGATAGAGTGAATGTTCAAGCAGCTTTCATGCTGGACAATTAGATTTTTAACTGAGTTATTTGTAAACTGACCCTGGGCAGTTCCTGTGCACAAGCCAGAAATGTACATTGCTACATTTTACACTGTCATATGCTACCAAAGCACTGGTAAGGGTGATATTTAAACTTTCTCTTGCATCATAGCTGTGATTGCAGCATACAATGAACAGGATTCATTGAAGAGTTTGAGCAATCTGTCTGATTTTGCAAGAACAGCATTTTTAATAGGTGATATCTGAAAAGAAATGAAACAGCTAAATCCTAAGCCCAAAAATACTACACCAGGCCAAAATAGCAAGAGTTTTTATATCTAAAGAAATTCCTGTTTCAAACTATGGTTACAGAATGTGATAACATCATCTAAACAAGGAAAGCTCTTGCACTATCCAAACACTTCCTACCATGTAATCTCTACAGCACTGACTGAAAGGACGGAAAGTGCTGCAGAGTAATCCCAACACTTTGATAAATAATGTGAATTGAAAAGGTGTTTAAAAAAGCAAGAATCTGTCCTTCCATGACCCCTTTGTTACTAACAGGTCCGTTCAAAGGGACAATACAGCTACGTTTTTGGTGGTGTTTTCTATAAGAAAGTACCAATCAGCACGATCTGCTGTGCCACAGTCTCTAGAGCACACCCCAGACTAATCTAACCTCTTCTGGTATAAGAAAAGGTACATTTCAGACAGAAGTGTAGTATTGGAACTCAGGATCAGGTACCTCCATGCAGATTTAACCAATAAATTCAATGGGAGGGGAAAATAAAGGAAGTTCAGGAAGAAAATACAGGTGTTTCCTGCTTCAGCTCCTACTGTTCAGCAGAGTTTTAAGTAAGAGGAGGATGTTTACTTCCATTCAATGATCTTCAGCACTGTATCCCACAATAACAGAATGTAAGCCAGGATGTCAGCCCAGCTTTACCTTTACATTTCCATGTCACTAGCAATCAATTTTCCATATGTTGGTGTCAAAACTTAGCTTTCCTCACCTTACATTAACAGTTCTCTATTCTAGATATGAGAGACTGAGACCCTTACAGACTGTCAAAGCAAACATTGCAGTATACTCTCAGAAGCTAGAAGGGTAAGCATCACATTTTCAGCAACAATTGTCCCATGACTGACAGAGCTGAGACAGAGTGCTTTCTGCACATCACTATTTCACAGCACAGTCTCACAGTCTGGAGCCTGAGGAGAGAAGGGAAAATCCATAAGGTGAATTTAGAAGATCTGAACTACATATGAATTACAGATCTGCTGTTTAAAGATTTTGATCTGGAATCTCTTTTTGTTTCATGGGGACCTTTGAGAGTACTCAGTATTGTAATAGCTTGTAAGTGGACTGTCATAAAGTAAGTACAATGTATCCTAAGTTATTACCATTTCCCAACAAAATAATTGTCTTCTTTACAGGAAAGGACAATTACCTAATACTGTAATGAGACATCCATTTATTTCCTCTTACAGTATCTGAAGAGTGTATTTGGTTACAGTTCTTCAGATTCCTGGCATTTATTCTTTAGGTATTCAGGGGATTCATGGGTTTTGATACTTTTAAAGAGGCAAGATAGAGACACTTTCAAGTTGCCCTCTGCATAAATGTTTGTCACAGAATCTATTCTTCCTGTTTTAGTAATTTGTTAAAGAAGATGTCCTCATGGTTAGTTCATTTTACCAGTCTATATGAGCAAGTATTTTCTTAGTCCTCTAATAAAAAGAGACTTGAGTAGGTATAATAACGTACAGATGAAAATATGCGTGTCTATGTGTATTGGTTCAACTGTTCCATGACAGCATTTCAACTCAGAAGCCAGTTTCAGGTAAACCTGGTTATGGCACAGATAACTCACTGATGTAAATGGTTTTGAGTTGTTTGTTTGGCCATACTCCAAAATGTTACAAGAGATTTGTGTGCTGGATAGCCTCATATATTATTATATCTTACGTATAGAATGTATTTAATTTACATGGTAAAAAATAGATTATGAACAATTTTAGATGTGTAATTATTTTTTTTGTAAGCAACTTTTATTTTACTTATTTGAAGCAACCAATCTTTTATTTTATTTTAAAGTGTTCTCTATGAGCACACTGGTGTCTTGAATTTTCATATTTTTTCCTTATTTTTAATATTGGCCCATACTCAGCCTCTCCATTATGCCGTTCCCATAATATCTTTAGAAACACCTAGCCAACAGCTAGTTCAAGCTGTAATGATAACAACTAGCTCCAGCATGTCCTCTTTAAATTGCATGAGCTCACTTTTAACATGTATTATTTCCACAGAAATCACTCTATTTTTTTTGCCTTACAAGACTAACACAGAAAGATCCAAGAGGGTTTTACCAGATGAAACCACTAATGAAACAGGTTCATGGTGTAACAAGGAAGAGAAAAGTGTAGAAAAATATTTAATAAATACAACCATGCCCTGAGCCACTAGACCAGTATAAATGTTATACAGTCCTAAAATTACATTTGGGCCCTTTGAAGGCAACTGTGAGGCTGATGTGGTCCCCAATGAAAATAAGTTTGACGTCCCTGCACTAGACAGTCAGTTTGTGAACATGAACTCACATTAAAAAATGGATGCTGCAGTCAAAACATTTTTACTGGTCCTTTCTTATTTTCATTGGTTGCCTTTACTTAGGATCGGAGCTCTGTAGAGCTCAACTGACATACAAGTGTTTTGGTGGTAGCTCTTTGTAAACCTTCAGTAGGAGCTTGAGCTAAGTAGCAGAAACATGCACTTGTAGCAAGAAGGTCACTGTCTGACAATGTGCTATGACAGCATTCCTCAGACAGCAAAGGTATGTCTGAGCACATCTGCATAAACTGGCTTCAAGAGTCAAAACATGAAATTTTACTTGACAGATACTCTATATATAACTATATAGAATCATAACTTATATCAACATATGAGATGGATTTAAACTCCTGATTAAAATACCCAAACTTAGGTGTCTACAAGTCGATTCTTCTGTGTGAGGTAGGTGTCTCAGCACCTGATACAGCCAATGCAGGCTGAAGGAGTCATCAGTTTACCCTAAAGGAGACTATATGTGATGCAATTAACTAAATCTGATTCCAAATCGACTTAATCCTGTGGTGAAGATATATGTTCCCAAATGTGCACATACACTTTTAAATTGCTGAATACACACACACACGTATAGAGTAAACATTATTTTCTTCTGATCTCACATGACCATTGAGGACCTTGTTTCACGCTTTACATAGAACGTGTCCTTTGTCATATATACAAATGTTTCTGACTCTACTTCCATGTTATTGCCATAATGAGCAAAGGCTCATTTGCCTGTACAGAAGGGTGCAGCCTCTGGCAGATCGTCACCTTCACTTCCCACAAATACAGGTCTTTGGCTCTATCACTTTTCAAGACACTGATCCACTCACTAGAGCTGTCTTACGAGGGAGGGACTCTGTATTAGAAAAGAGGCGTACTTGAATTGCTCCTTCAGGAGCAAAATCGGAGCCCTAGATTCAGAATATCTTAATTTTCTCCTATCAGCAGACTTAGGCACAGCCCCCTTCTTCAGCCAGAACTGGAGGGGGTTATTTCAGAGCAGCAACATATGTTGATAAATTGTGTTTACAGAGGCATAAATTCCACTACTAGGGGAAAAAAAAAAAAAAAAAAAAAGGAAAGAAAAGAAAAGAAAAGGAAAGAAAAGGAAAGAAAAGGAAAGGAAAGGAAAGGAAAGGAAAGGAAAGGAAAGGAAAGGAAAGGAAAGGAAAGGAAAGGAAAGGAAAGAAAAGAAAAGAAAAGAAAAGAAAAGAAAAGAAAAGAAAAGAAAAGAAAAGAAAAGAAAAGAAAAGAAAAGAAAAGAAAAGAAAAGAAAAGAAAAGAAAAGAAAAGAAAAAAAATGAAAAAAAGCCTTTGAATATTTTAAAGCTTTTATCTTAGTAGCCACACTTCTACCCACAAAATCTCCTCTGTAATTGGCTTTTATGTGGGTCTACTAATGTGTTCTGAACTCTCATCTCTTCACTACAGGGTAGCAGCTATTCAATAGATGGCATTTCCAGCACCTTTATCAGTACAAACAAACCATTAGGTTATTTGGCAAATGAAAAAAAAAAACCAAACCAAAACAACAACAACAAAACCCCAAAACAAATCCACAATCAGACATTAAAACATCCTAGCATTCCTGAGCACCAGTTCCTCATTCATCTGTTCAGAATTTCTTTCTTTTCCTTTGGGTTTCCAGCTGCTCATAGGGCAGCTGGCACGGTTGGCTTTTCAGCATAGCATGGAGATGCTCTTTGCTTGAGCCAACAGAGGCAGTGGGAAATGCCCCATCCTGAGTTTGCTTTGATCCTTCCTGAAAGCAATCTGCAGGTCGAAAAAGCTGTTTGTCCACCCTTGCTTTCATATCCCTTCTCTGCTTACCCACAGCCAGACAGTCTTGCAATGGCAGAATGATGCTGTCTGCCAGCCTGGTGCACAGGGGCCCTATGAGATCTGCAGCAGCAGTTCCACTTGGAAACCTTTCCTTCAAATGTGAGGCGTCATTTCAGTGTGGAGAGGAGACTGTGAGAAGGGAAGAAGAATCTTTAATACTATTTCAAAGACAGAAACAGGGCTGACATTAGCAAAATAAATGCTCTGAGCAACATTAACACAGAGCGTGCACTGAAGAAAAAAAAAAACAAACCAAACCATACCAAGCCAAAACACCAGGAAAGGCTGAGGGTTTGGAGAAAGCCTCTGAAAGCCATACCAGTTAATAATAAAGTCCTGGGTGTTACAGCATTTTTGCAAGGAGTGGAATTCTTCCACATGCTGAGCACTGTAGAGCCCTGGGGCCCTGTGCAGGACTACAGGTGGTGTTTGTTTATGGCCAGCTTTACACATAATGCAGCCCTTCTTAAGGAGGTGTCATACAGTACTTCACAGCTGCTTTTACATGATACACGTGCAATATGTCACATAACTTTCTTGTGGGCCTTCCTCCTCTGAGGACAAATCAGAACAACCTACCTACCACAATCATAATACCCTATGCACACCCCGGCCCGTGAAAAACAACTTTTCTCCCATAAAATTCAAGGAAACAAAAACCACCAGAAAGGTATAGTGCAGCACTAGTCCAGAGACAGCCTACATGGGCCCAGCAGAGGAAACTGTTAAGGACACAGCCTGTGTTCCTGAAGTAGAGGAGTTTGAATTTCAGGTCAGATACACTGTCAGAGGCCACGGGAGGCCAAATTCGGACACCAGTAAGCCAAAAGTAGAGCTGTTTGATGTAGCCTCCTGCCCCGTCAGGAACAAAGATATACGTGATAGGACAGTGACCCAAAGTCCTTTACTAGAATAAGGACAAAAGGGCAAAAAGAACTTAAAAAAATAGTAATTAAATTAGGGAAAGACACCTCCAAATTTGCAAAGACAAGGGGCATTCTGAAAAAGCACATTTGGGTTATCTAAAGAAAAACAGGATAAGTGCAGTTATTAGATGCAGAGAATAGATGTGTTGCATTAAGGACAGAGCAGAGACAATGCTGCTTATAGCCTTTGGTCTAATCGTTAAAGCACTCTGGTGGAGTGGAGTTCCTTTGGAGCAGACTACAACACCCTCCATCACTTCAAGTTGACATCATGTGTTTAGAATTATTAGTAGGTGACACAAAGGAACTAAAATGTTATTTTTCCTGCTTTTAACAATAAGGTATGCTCCCTGCTGATCAGATGAAACCCTTTCAACCTCACACAGGAGCTTATTTCTCATCATGAACATGAGGTGCAATAAATGTATGCCCAGTGATACACTGAACTGTTTTTTTGAATGGGTAGCATGGCCATCGGAGAAAATGGCATAGAAAAAGACCCTATCAGCTGGAGCCTTTGGATATGCAAGAATAACAGACAGAGCCCACCAGTGTGAACACACATCAGGAGTTCAGACAGAATGAAATTTATGAAGCAAAGACACAGTTTCTACATTTTCCACTTATTTTGAAGAGTACCATGCTCCAAAGCTGCAGAGCTGTTCTTTAGTAAAGCTGCTCTTCTAAAATGATAAACAAAATCTGTTTCTTTGAAGCCAGCAGGAGTCCTTGAAGATCATTTCAGATGCAGCGTGAGTCGTGCAAGGAATGATCTAAGGCCTTGATCACAACACATAAGGAGGGACTGAATTACTGTTCCTACATATAAATATAAGTAAGCTATGTAGGACTTGAGGATTTTTGTGCAGTCCAGTAGTTGAGGGTGAAGTGGACAAGTTTCAATAGTGACAAGAGGTCTGGGAAAGGGTAATTCCAGGGAGAAAAGTCTGATTCTTTAATTAGAGAAGTGAATTAGGATTCGTCAGCTGAGGAAAAGACAGCTCTTATGAAGGGATTTGGAAATAGTGAAGAGTAATTATCAAGAGGTTGGCTTCAACGAGGAACTGTAGAGGAAAAGGCAAAGTTTCTATTTTCAGTATTCATTTAATATAACCCTTTATTCTGTTTGCAGCCCACATGATGACGCAACATCCCTCCATTTATATTCCCAGATTTTGAATCATAAAAACATTAATTCACTTCTTAATTATTCATTTAGGAGTTTCTTTGTTGGGCTCTCAGGAGTACTATATTAGGCATTTCTTTTGTAAAATGCAGATTTAGAATCTAAAAGAAATGAAGAGTTACACTCTTTTGTAAAACTACAGAGGATTTAAAGTGAAAACCATATGAAAATAGACACACCTTTAATTAAAAAAAAAAGTGAGTTTCCAAAAACACAGGCTGCTAAACTGAAATTTCATGTTCTTTGCATGTCTCTTTTGAAATATTTATCTAGTGTTTTCAGGTAAAAATGGAATAGTAGAAAGAAAAGTATTACTTTAGAACATTGTAAAAATATGCAAGACTTCAACAAAATTCTGATAGGTATATAAAACAATGATTTTTCTTTTCATATCTCAGAAAGATTTTGTAAAAAACAAAGAGATGCAATTCCTTTAGAACTTTGGTTTCACATTTCATAATATGATCAAGAGACCGTGAGGCTTTTTTGAGGATAAATTTTCTGACTAGAATAGATCTTATTGCCTTGTAGTCCATAGTCACAATAAAAAAAAATTACACTAAGAGCAGTGTAACAGGCAGTAAGAACTGTGCACCATACTTCTTTTATACTACAGTGCTAATGTTAGTTTAGATTTGTTTGGAAGCATACTTCATAGCCCTTTATATAGTGGTTGCCTCACTCTCCAGTTTTATTATATTCAGTGGGGTCCTCAGTACAAGAAATACCTGAGCCTTTTGAAGACGGTCCAGAGAAGGCCACAAAAATGATCAAAGGGATGGAACACCACTCGGATGAAGAAAGGCTGAGAGAGTTGGGGTTGTTCAGCCTGGAGAGCAGAAGGCCTGAGGGAAGCCTTATTGTGGTCTTCTGGTGCTTACAGGGGGCTTATAAGGATGGAGAGAAAGTCTTTTTACCAGGGTCTGTACTGATAGGACAAGTGGTAATGGTTTTAAACCAAAAGAGGGTAGATTTAGATTAGGCATAAGGAAGAAATTCTTTGTGATGAGGGTGTTGAGACACTGGAACAGGTTGCCCAGGGGAGCTGTGGATGTTCCATACCAGGAAGTGTTCAAGGCCAGACTGGATGTGGCTTTGAGCAACCTGGTCTAGTGGAAGGTTTCCCTGCTTGTGGAGGGGATGTTGGAACTAGATGGTCTTTAAAGGTCCTTTCCAACCCAAACCATTATGTGATTCTATAATTCTGCAGTGTTGGTAAAAACAACTGTTCACCCTCTTTCCAACTACAGGAATGCAAGTGGCATCATGCAGTACTGAAGCTGTGGAAAAAGAGGTTTGAAGGAAATTTGGAGGGTCAGGGATTGCTTCAAAGCAGAAAAACAAAATAAAACTATAGACTTGACTTTTAATTATTTTCTTGATGAACAGTCTTCAGTGATTCACCCAGTCATATCTTCTGAATGAAAAGAAAATTTGCAATCATAATCTACTGGGATAACCAATACAGTCCCCTCAGTCCTCTATTTCCCTAAGTACTTAAATGAAATGTACTGCTTCTGAACCAATAAATCTGTTTGATAAATCTGGATGTGATTAAGGATGCACTTCTTTCTTAAAATAAACACATTGAAAACTCTGGAACTCACTTTTAAAGATCAAGAGATCTAGAGTTACAAAACAAAAAAGCAAAAAAGAGTCTCATTTGGATCAGCAATAGGCCTTGGCTTGACTACAAGTATACATGTACTGGAACATCTTACAGGTTTATCTCCTGGGTATGTTTACATGCAACTGTATCATGACTTTGCATAGGTGTAATTTTATGAAAAACTATGTGATGTACGTATATTAAACCTTTTATCAAACATTAGAATACCCTTCTCACATATAGCATGAGAATAGATCAAGATGACAAGGTCGAGTATCTCCTAAGTGACATCATACTGTGGCTATATTTCTGCAGGATTTTTTTCCCTGGAGGCTAGAGTATTTTGCCAATGTATTGTGACAAAGAAGGCACCTCCATTAGAGAGAAAATTACAGATGAGGCTGAAAACTGTACTTTGTAGGTATTCTTCAAGCAGACCTAGGTGACCAACTCATGGTTTTATCCCTAATGAAACAGAAAATTGCATGGCACGGTATGTATTCTATTTGAAATTGGAAAGAAGTCTCCTTCAGCAAAACTGTAGTTATCCATCGCTATACCATACACATGTATAATAAGCCCTTGCGTATGTACAGCATTGAGACATCTATCCATTTAGATTATATCTGCCTATACACAGACAGATCTACTACATTTAGTTCTTTTCAGGTTACAATAATGATGCAAAAGAGCATATGGGGGAAGGCCTTCTACTGACAGTGGTTGAAAAAAGAAGTGAATAAAGTGAAAATGCTGTGCTTACCAGCTTACCCACTGTTCAGGCCACAGAGGGTCACTGAACTGCAGTTCATTTCCTATTCCACTCTCTGACTCCAACACTTTGAAGACTGCTGTAGGGATGTAATCATTCTTCTTGTGCTCGAGTGAAAACCACACAGAAAGATCAGTCATTTGCTTGCTCTGTTATTCACCCTCTTCCTCTTTTAATTTTTTCTGCTGTTTTAATGTAATTGTAAAGATCACTGTTTCTTCAAAATAGTTTGAAATTTAGATTTATTAGTTTAAAAGATTTTATGACAGCAGCTGATTGCTCTCTGAATTCTATATGTT
Organism: Columba livia; assembly: GCF_036013475.1. Taxonomy (NCBI): domain Eukaryota; kingdom Metazoa; phylum Chordata; class Aves; order Columbiformes; family Columbidae; genus Columba; species Columba livia. Next base: position 67,223,642 of record NC_088602.1, read on the forward strand.
ACATACTTCACAAAGTTAAGCTCCAGTATTGCATTTTTTTTGAGGTTAAGTTATCTGGAAATTCCATTTCCTAAAAGCTCTCGTTTATTCTGAGCAATGTATGTTATCCATCACAGATAACAACAAGTATCATCAATAAGCAAAATGTAGATCCAAAATTACAAACATAAACACAGGACAAGAGGGCACAAATACTGTGAAAAGTTCGTATTTTATTTCTAGGAGACAAGGGAGGCGGTGTAGAACCTGTAAGAGCATGGGGCCAGGCTCTGGCTCTCATTCTCTGATTCTGTTTGGGGAACGGGTTACTTGTTGGTATTGGACTAGATGATCTTTCGAGGTCCCTTCCAATCCCTAACATTCTGTGATTCTGTGATATTATGGCTACACCCAAATCCTTGGTTAGAGTAGACCACATGTCTAGGAATTTTGGCAATTCTGGGATTTCCCTTGCAGCTTGGACATCTAGCTACCTGATCTGTGAAAAGCAAAAGAAAATGCAGTAAAATAAAGACACAGAACAGAAAAATGGTGATGGCTTCACTGCTGGAAAAATAAAAAACTCTTCAAGCACTAGGAAAAGGGTGTCCATTTCTACTTATTGTGAATACTTGTCCTTGTGCTACTTTAATTCACTTAGTTGCATTAGGAAATCATCCCCCAAACTCATGGAACACCTGAAATGTTCATTCTTGTAACACAGCAACAGGCTCTTAAAACATTTTTAGTAGACTATTGTTCTTACAATTTTTACCACCCCTTGTCAAAATAAATCAAACTGTGATAATCTCCACACGCACTTTAAAAGGATTAAAATTATGGGGAATCATTTTATATACCAAATTACTTTGTATATTTCTATTCTCTTGAATGAGAGGGGAAAATGAATTGGAAATCAAAAAAGGGAATTGCTCTTTTGATATCAGCATTTGCTTTTCTATGGGTGTAATTAAATAGATCTTAGAAGAGTGAGACACAGAAAGGAAAGGAAAAAGGTAAGAAAGGAGAAAGGGACAAAGGGAAGTGGGGAGACAAAGTATTCTAAGACAAGAATTAAGGTATTTACATAGCTTATTTATCTATGAAAGACACTGTCTGTCAGGTTCTCATCTCAGGATTGCCCTAGTCTGCAGAAGATCACAGATGAGTCTGGGGCACTGTCTAAGTGACTTCCATGCCATTGTCCCTGGCAGTCCAGATAGAAGTGTCAGTCTGGTTGATGAGGAGACAGGGAGGGAGGGCAGGAGATCAGAGGTGTGCATGGCTAGAGCATTTCTACTGCAGCCTGGTTGTTCTCTGTGGATGTGTGGATGGTCCAGTTCCCAAGGCAGCTGGCCCAGAGCAGAGAGCCCTCACAGCTCTGAGCTGTTGCTGGCACCACAACTGTTACCTACAGGGTCCTACGCAGCTGATCTGTGCTCAGCAAATGCTCAGCACATCAGAAAATCATGGCTGTTAGAATAATTCCTTATGTTTTCAAGCAATAGAATTTTATAATGTCAACAGGAAGGACCATAAATAGATGCCAAGGCAAACTATTTTGGTTTACATGCATTAAATCTGCACAGCAGATAATATTTTCCTTATTTTATTTCTATACAGCTTTTTTTTTTTTTTTTTTTTAAATCCCAGTACAGGGGTTTCCACCATTCTTCTTCTAGAGTACTATAGATTCCTTGTCATAATTCCAATGCTGAAGTGTTTTGGGCTGCATCTTACAATTCTTTGTGGAAGAAAATAACATGGCACTAGGATAGTGACAAGTCACCTACTCTTATCTGAGAGGCTGTGTGAAAACTGTCAGCAAGGCAATCTAAGTGGCTGGAAAGTAGGATGCAGGCACTAGGTGGTATTAGGCAGTTTGCCTTCTCTCTCTTCTGCTACTCAGTTTCTGGAAAGCTTCTTATAATAACGTCTAGTTCACTGGACATTGAAGAGTAGGTCTGTGCAAATGTCCCTCTATAACCTCTAAGCTTTTTAGAGCTAAGCATGTGTATAAAGGAGGGAAAGAAAGGAAGTCAGAAGGGATAATGACAGTGAGATAGAGGTAGTGGAGAGTGAAAGAAGCTACCCAGACTGCAGTGAATATGTGGATGCCTCCTGCCATCTCTTTGCAATGTTCAGCGTGAGAATTTCTGATCTATCACAGAAGTAGAACATTGCTCAACAATACATTTATTTTTCCAAGACTTCCTTCTTCTTTCCTTTTGATGTAAAAATTGAGATATACCAAGCATTCTGAGTACCTCCAGGTTCAAAGAATCAGGAGACAACATGTTTACCTTCCTCATTAAATCTTCCTTTTGCCACACCATTAATTTTATGCAGCAGAATCACAGAATGGTCCACACACAGACGTTTTACATTCCTACACACAGAGGGACATATGTAAGAATGTAAAATGCCCTGGGAAGCTTGGAAACAAAAAAAACCCCAACAAAACAAAACCAACCTGAAAATGGTGAGGTGAGGCCCCATTAGTGAAGGTGGAGTTAAGACCACATGGTATAAGCAATGAGATGTGGTTTGTCCTTTTTTTCTATCTCATATGTGTGTATCTTTTAAAAGAAAAAGTGGAAGGTGGGTGTAGTCTAATATAATATAGCTTTTAATCTACCAGTAAGCGAACAATGGTCCAGGAACTTTAGCATAAATATTTTCAGATGACAAGAATGATTTTGAGAGATATATTGAATGTGCCTCACTATGAAAAATAAAGTCTAGTAGACCTACTTAGTTAACTTTCTCTAACCATATAGAAAAGTGTCTACAAGTAACTAAACTAGGAGGAAAAATCAGGTATGAAGCTGAAAATTTAAACAGTAAAACAATTTGAAAAAGTTAAAGATGAAGATCCAGGGGAAACCTGGATTTTGTCCAGAGGACCTGAAGATAAGGAGAGTATAACTGGTGAAATTCCCTCTCTACTTTGCACAGGAGATATCAAGTAACGAGAGCTAATCTGACAGGAGGTGAGTAACACAGCACATTTCCTAGGGACTCAAAAGAAGGTTCATTTATAATGTTTGGATAGAATGCAGCTCCCACTGAGGGAAAATGGTACTGAAAATTAAACACTTCTAGTGAAATGTTCTGTCAGATATTGGGATTAAGATTGGACTGTAACAGGGACATATTCCAGTTCGGATAATCATAGATATTTTCTTTAAATCAGAGTGGGAAAAGAGAATCTTCAGGGGAATAGTCACATGCTCACAAACACACACTTTCAAAAAATATCTAAGGATTCCAGGAAGCAGATTTTCCCTTTCGTGCATCATTTTCTATCAATTTATAGGCTGCCCGATAGCAGCAAAGGAAAGGAAGAATTGTGTAGTTAGGTACTGGTACCCATCTGTTTGGAGATCTGTCTAATCCATTTCTATGCTTAACTTTTCTAGGCATCTTTTCCCAGTGTTTCTGGGAAATATGAGCAGAGTTTTGTCCCTTCTCTTGTAAAGTTTTTGAAGCACTGAAAATAAGAATTTTCCTCATAGCAGTTAAGTTATGGACAAAGATTCGCTTTCATCAAAAACGTTGAATTCACTTTTTTCGGTGTCCATATCCTTTTTTACTGGCTGACCAGACTGTTCTGGTGTTTATATTAAACAAAATGGATAACTACAGAAACAGAACATTTTAAGTGGATGGAAAAAGATATCCGTCGAGTGAATTTTACTCCTGTGGGAGCAACTAGTACAATGGAACTTGATTCAACTTGAAGTCAAACAGTAAAAGGAAGCAAAGACAAAGGAACAATAGAAAGGAAGCGAATATATGTCCACATATGTAATGCCACATAACATGGTGTGAAAAAAACCCCACTATTGTGTCTTGTTAAATATTACATAAACTATGGGAGACCTAGAGTCCCTCTAATACTTATGACTGGAAGAAGGACAATTTCTCAAAACTATGTGCTTGCTTTCTAAGGAGTCTTACCAAAAAAATCTTTAAGAAACAGAAAGAAAGGGAAGAGCAAGGAGAAAAGAAGGGATATGAGACCAGAAATGTATTAACAGAAGGGAGCAAGTGCTAAAATTGCTGAGGAATTTCAGGATGCAAATGAAATGCGGTAGAAACTCAAAATAATGATGGTTTCAACTGGTTTCTCTGTTGATCCTCCTTGTACATAAAGAATAAACCTGTGGATGATCACATTTGCTGAGGGGACAGAGACTACCTGACCCCATAGAGAAATCCATTGCAGTAGTAACCTCCAACTTCAGATGGGTTTTGTAATACATTTCCTTTTCACGAATCTTGAAAATCCCAGGATAATAGAGTGTTATTTTCATTTTTGGAAAGGCTTGCTTCAGTAATCTTATTTACATTTCCCCCCCCGCCTTATTTCTTCGTGCTGAGAAACACTGTATGGATGGGAAGATAAACAGAAACACAAAGGGACAAAGATAGAAAGAAAAATAAAATGCTAGGTGACATTTTATTTATCTTTCAGAGGAGGAACTTGTTCTTGCTTTACTGGAGTTCATATTTTAAAACAGTAGAAAAAGTAATTAATGACAACTTACATGGATTTTTTTTTTTCCATATACAGAAAAATCTATGCACAGAATTTTTTCTGAATAATATAGGAAGCAACAAGTAACCGAGGAACAGTATATATATCAATCAAGAACCATATCTGACTGAAAGTGCACCTCTTTATCCACAAAAAGAGAGCAAAAAAAGCATTCTAAATTAAATGGCTTTAATACACAGAGGAAATCTGCTCAGAGTACACTGAGGCAGATTTTTTGTTGTTGTTGTTTAATAAGCACAGATGGGTCAAATAGAACTTTTACCCAACACGTTTAATTAAAATGCCTGCATACATGTGCATGCACACATTTACACATGTGCACACACACACACAGAGGAAAAATAAGCAAGGAAATTCTTTCCGATAGCCAGTTTCAAGAATACAACTGTTCTCCTGTGCTAGAAGCTGTTGCCAGCCAAATAAAATATCAATGTTCCACTAGGAAATGGTTAGCCAAACAGAAAGTGCAATGAATCTGCAGCTGATGAATATAAGGATTTCTCCATGAAATCCCCTGTGTCAGAAATTATTATAGAGGCTTTCTGTAGTTTAGGACATTCCCAAGACTGGTTACTCAGTGTTATGTAAATGACAAATGGTTAGAAAAAAATAACTTGGAACAGATGAATAAGGCATTTGGTTCATAGGAAAAGGGATCAATATAGTTTTGACTAGAAGCTTGAAGTAGCTTCTTGTGTTAAAAATAACAACACTACAGTAACCTTCTTATGGCTATCATTATATCAGTCTACAGATGTTAAAATATGTTTTAGTAAATATAAAGAGTTAAAAGGTGTTTTCTTGCAAAATGGAGGGACTAAGTTTCACTCTTTTACAAAGCATAAGCTGGTAAATTGAGAGCAGAATGATTACGTTGTATTGCAGTAATTTTCATTCTTTCGGTATGAACGACTGGGAAAACTACAATGACACGCATCAATACTGATTCAGCAACTTGACAGTGCTTAGTGGGAGATATCTTTAGGTTTTGTTTTGTTTTGTTTTGTTTTTTGTGTGTGTCTAATACTTTAAAGGGGCAAAAAAAGACTGAATTTACAGGCCCTACACAGATGTGTGTAGGGAAGATGGAAAGAAGGTTTTTCTGTTCACCACCCACACCCCGCGCAAGAACCAAATGCAAGAAATTCCCAAAGAGCTGATGAGAAGCAAAAGGAGTGCAGATCACCAGGGAGTGGTGTGTGAAATGCAGTCCCATTGCGTGCTGAGGATTAAAAGGAAGGAGATATTTTTTTAATGGAAATTAGTCAGCTACAGTGCCTCACAACTGGGGCTGTGGTGCATACAACATGGAATGGTGAATGTAGCTAAATCCTCATAGAGGAGGGGAAAAACTCTGTGCACAGTGACTCCTGTCTGGGCACATAGATCTCAAATGCCTGATCTGACCTGTGGGAAAATCAGAAGGAAATCTCTGGGACCACAAATAAGAAAAAAAATAATTTAAAGAAAAAAATAATTTAAAGAAAAAAGAAAATTTGACTGTAGAGTAAGCCACTCTCTAAGGTTCTGTCTCATTTCCCTAAGGTTTAGTTTCTGCTTGTGCATATATGAATAGTCCACTGACCACTGGAACATCCACATTTTTGTTTTCAGACTTTCTGCATGTCTTTGAGTAGGCTCTTTTCTTGATAACTTGTATGCTATTTTTAATCCCTCAGTGACATCTGTGTCTAGTCTCTTTAAAGCCACTGTATTAGCCTACAATACCGTTAATCTATTTGTATAAAATGCCCTTAATACAAGAGTCCTAGGGCAGCACATGATATACCAAATGTAGTCTCACTAGCTTCTTACATAGCACTAGGATAATTCCTCTGATTTGGGTTCAATAACTCCATTTATAAGGCTCAATTTTGTTTGCTTTTCCTTTTTTTTTTTTTTTTTCCCCAACTGCTGTTAAGCACCAGGCCAACTACTTTTGAGTCTTATTCACCACCCTGCCCCTCCTCTCCACTTCCCCCACTCCCTTCCTGCACTATTGAGCGTATGGCCGTGGACAGACTGTGTTTTTTGGGTTCAACATAATTCAAACACTATTTTGTTCTTCTGACTGCAAGCTTGCTGTGGTATGGATCAGATTATTGCTAGAGCAGAGTGAACCAATTTGGATTAAATTAAGAGAACCATTCCTTGCCTCACACAGATCTTTGTTTGAAGTTTGAAAATGTCAGCTTAATTTTTATTCACCTGCTGCTCACTTCCTGGTTTTGGTCAGGAATGGAATGCACCAATACTAGGAGAAATTATGCTCCTTTGATATTTTCAGATGAAATGGAAAAAGGAAATTAGAGGTGAAGGATGGTCTTGTGGTCAAAGGAACTGAACAAGGGCTCTTGAGGTAAAGGTTTAATACCAGGTTGTGTCACAGGCTACCTTTATGATTCCAGTCAACTGACAGAAATAGAAAAATTGCTCAACTGGATCAGATCAGTGGTCCATCTAATAATTTATCACCTCTCTGTATCTCCTTGTGTCAGCTTCACAGTAAGATGCAGAAGCCTCTGAAAAATGCAGGCATAACATGCCTAGAAGGGAAGTTCCTCCCAGGACCTTGTGCTTTGCAGTTTTCTATTCCCTTCTACAACTCCTAGCTGTTTCTAAATCCCAACATTTTGCTTATTTTCTTGCCTGCTACTGAGAACTGTGCAAAGAACTTCATTGAGCTGTCAAGTCTTTTTTTCTGAGTTGTTACAGCTGTTTTCTCTTGTTCTGCCCCTGTGATCAATGGGGGCTTTCTTGACACTGTCATCTTGTCTGGTCAATGCCCAGGACTGGATGCCTTATAATTTCCCAGAACTCAGCAACTGCATGACTCAGAGCATGTGGTTATAATTGTGGCACAGCCCTTTTTCTTTCTATGTTAGTTACAGCGCTTGAGCGCGAATGATGTGTTCAAATGCTGCCTGAGATTTAAAAGGAACACTCCAACACCATTCTTTTCCTCAAACAATAGGTACTTCTGTGATCGAGGTATTGTTCCCAGGCCTTTTAGACCATGGCCACTATTATTCAGGTTGTTTTAAATGAAAGGTTATTATAGCTCCCTAACAAGTCCTGGAAAAGTGTCTGACTGCTACAAAACACGGCTGTTAGAGTTCTCATAGTCACATGGGCAGAGTTTTCTCCTTGATCTTTTTCACAAAATCTCTGTTGATAAACAAAGGAAGACCCTGCATGAGGAACAAGAAGTCCATACTTGCTTGTGGGGAAAAGTATCACATGTCATAAAGACAAACCTCTGATCACTTTACAATGCTGTGAAGAGTTCTGTTCCGTGTCACCTAAGCTTTGCTGCCCTATGATGACCTGATCTGTGTTGGATAACCACTGCCACAAGCATAACTGAAAAAATACGATTTTGTGGTCACTCTCACTACTTTCTACATGGACTGCACAGTTCTGACTACTTGGACCACATTTTCATACTGAACAGCTTCCTGTGCAAACATTACCAGTGAACTAAGGAATCAGGTGCTCTTCATTATCTCAAAAAATATCAGATACTATCCTTCTATGTCAGGTCCTCTTCCATCACTTTTAACCTGTCTTTATACTGGAAATTATGGCTTGGGACCTTGGTCATAGTCAGGTTTTGGTATTGCATTCATACAGTAAGTAGGGCTGGAAGACACAACTCTAGGAACAGTTATTCTCTTGTCCATATATAAGGGCTTCTAGGAAACAAGCTTGATGCTAGGAAGAAATGAGGTAGAGCTACATCAACTATATTGGACCATCCCAGCTGTATACCTTTTTATCTTAGGATGCTTTTAAACCAATTTAAACTGCTCAAAGCACGCTTACATCTAGCTTGCACGACCAGACTCCCTTTCCATGTAGTGTGTGGAGGGTGTTGGGCTTAAAACTGATATCAAGCTGGAGTTTGGTTGAGAAGTGCAAACAAATCTGGAAACTCAGGACTGCTTTCAATACAGTAACAGAGATGGATCCGAAGAGATAGATGGAGAAGGCAAAGGGTTATTTTGCCTGCCCTGGGTGCCCGTGGTACAATATCAGAGTATCAAAACTAGCCTTATCCTGGCCACACATGGCTTGAAATGGAGAACCGAAACCCTGTGTTATGCTCCACTGTGGGCAGTACCCGCAAGTAAATGTTTTCCAGTTTCCCAGAACTCATCAGTTCTATGACTCACAGCATACTGTTGTAATTGTGGCTGTCAAGCCAAGTCTCTTTTCTCTATATACCATCCTGAAGGCCAACTGATCTGTCCAAATAGTGTATGAAATCTGAAAAAAAACATTTCAATAAGATGTTCAAAAGCAGAGATACTCTTTGTCTTAGAAAAGCATATTGAACACAGGCACAACCTAAGCAGAAGAGGTTACCATTAGTAATATTTTGATACCACAGCCATGCAGTGATTGTAAGGAAGCATGAAAATTAACATTGCTGTAGTTGTATTAGTAAAGGTGACCAGTCAGGTGCCATTTGGGGTCACACACAGGAACCCCAACTGCCACAGAAGAGGTGATGAGGCTGATATCCAGCGCAACCTGAATGACAGAGCAGCCACAGGACGGTTTGCCTTGTCAAGGCTTTCTGACGAGACTCCTAGCAGACACTAAAGTTTCAAGAATTGCGAGATCCAAATAAAAAAAGAGAGATGTTCTTTCTTCAGTATATACAAAAATTAGTCTTGCTACATATTACAGAATTTAGCAACTTGATATTTAACTCATGCTGTTTGTGGTTTTTGTCTTCCTCATCTAGCATGTTTTCTACTCCATATTATTTGTGCTATTACAGCTTTACCTCTGCTCTTTTTAAGGTTCCTAAGGAATTTTTTTTTACCCATCTATGTCTCTAGAGCTGGCGAGGTATAAACAGTTGCAGGGACTCAATGTCTCTTTCTAGTGACTTTTCATGCATCTCCTCTGTCAGGAAGGAGGGAAGATGACCAGAAGAGCTCTCCTTTCTTGCTCACAGAAGGAATAGAGAACTGTATCCTGACATGCTACACTACATTAATCTTATTCTCTTCCTGGCTTTTCTTATTCCTTCCTTCTTTTGAGAATAACATTAGTTCCCTAAAGGAAAGAGGGATGGGGGGAACCCTTCCAGTTTCTTTGAGCACTACTACTTCTAATTACTTGCTGGTGAAGCAGGGGGAAATGCATGAAGTTAATGGTTGGGCAAGGGCTGAATTTTTGAGGATGCAAGGAATCTTCAAATCATCAACATATTAGCTCTCACTCAGGAGAAAACCAAGTCAGTCACAAAAGTATGGCAAGGAGTCTGATAACTGGGCAACTTTGGGCAGTGCTAGAGCATAAAGTATGTATAATCTGTGAGCAAGCAAAGTCCCATGCACATTCTGTCTATTCCTTTTAAAAATAAAAAATAATCCAGTGTGAAGACAGCTAACTAATCAGTACCACTGCCCATCAAATATCTCCAAAAACAGTAAACACCAGCTGTAGCTCAGTTAAAACTGACAGCTCACAAAGGAGAAACTTTAACTCGAAGCTGTATTTCTAGTCAGGACCCTTTAAATTATTTTAAAGTCCTTTTTTATTTTAGAAATCAAAATTATAAGTAACACATAGATCAGTGGGGAAGAAATGAATACAATACAAGGAATAATCCAGTATTCTTTATAATTGAACTCAATAGTTCAAAGATAGGTAATCCTTTCACAGCTCCAACACCACTCTGTATGCATAAAAGACCTTTAAAAAGAGGTGCCAGGCAACAATTTGGATGCAGTTTAGTTTTCAAAAAAAAAAAATCCTGAGACTAGGGAAGCCCCCAGGAACCACAAAGACTTTTATTTTTTTCTCATACTGTCATCTTCTGCTATGAATGAATGAAAGAATGAACTTTTCATTCTTTTCTCTGTCACAGAGTCTTAGGTCTTCTACTCTAACCTTTCCAACTGCCACCTTGTATACTTACAACCACTGTCTTTTCTTCTTTTTCCTCTGTCTGCCTGTCTGAAACCATAAAGTGTGACCTTGTTTTCCTTGTGCCTATGAATATGGCTTATGATCCCATTGTGCTCTACCTACTCCTCTCCTTTTTCTCATATGGCTTTTCTGACACAAGAAAACCCTTCCATCAAAAAGTCAACCAGATGGGTATCTAACTATATGCTGGGGGGAATGTGAAGGTTTTGAAATTTCACATGTCTGAATGAGTTAAAAGAACTATCAGATCCCTCTGCCTTGTATGGGAATACAGAAGCAGATGCTGAAATGTTAGTAATTGAGCAGCTTTTTTAAAGACAGTGAAAAAAATATCAGTGGAATGAGTTAATTAGATAATGAAGGGGGTAGATTTAGTAATTAATTCAGGTTACATAAAGCTTTTGAGAATACTACGCACAAAACTCATTGAGAAAGGTGCATTGAGCTTGAATGTTCTCCCCTTCCTTCTCCTGACATTTCTGCCTCCTTAATGTGAAATAGTTTCTGAAAAATGCTCCCAAAATTTTTGATAGTACTCAATATGTAGTCATACGTGAGTACAGAGATTTTTTCCTGCTTCTGAACAAATGTTTAAGCCATTTGCTTTGGCAAGAAGGGTGAAAGATCTTGTATCAGATATGTGCAGAATAAAGTTCTTCATAAGAATTCTGCTATGGGAATACACCTGGGGATCAGTGACAGAAAAGGGAACATAGCTGTGTTGGAGATGAAAGGTGTGCACAAACCCTGCATGTACACATGCTGGGGAAGATGGGATGGTTTTTAATCTCACATAACACAGGTGACTTTCAGTTACTATGATGTCATACAGTATTCATTCTATCTTCTCCAGGATGGTGTGGATTGTTTATAATCATGAGTTACACATTCCATTGATTAGACAGATGTGCACCAATATAGTGGAGTCTGACTATCTGTCAGCTGCCACCATCATGCAAGCAAACTTCTCAGGATGTGGTGTCACGTGGTCTCTGGAGATAAAGTTCAGCTTAGCAGATCCATAACCACTGATGACAGCTACCACTGCTCAGAGGGGCAGGGCTGAACAGTCTGGAAGTGACCCATCCAGAGGTTATCAGAAATCATGAAGAGACTCTGTGGGACAAACCTAACAAATGTTAGATGTTAAATCCACAAAAGATTTTAGACAGGACTTAGATGCTTTAAAGCAGGGGTGTCAAACTAATTTTCACCAGGGGCCACATCAGCCTTGCAGTTGCCTTCAAAGGGCCAAATGTAATTTTAGAATTGTGTAAATGTAGGAGTAGTCACATTTAAAATGTGAAAATAAATTTGACACCCCTGTTTTAAGGTATCCTTAGGCATTCATATAGGTATAGCTCCCTGGTTTTTAAGGTGCCTGAAATCTACAGGTTTCAATGATTTCACTAGGTCAGTTCTGGAGCATGCTAATGACTGAATTGCCTCTGTCTTAACAGCACTGGAAAGACAGGGAGGTACTTTATTCTAGACTTTGATTAGGCTTGAGGTGTTCATGCCTGCCTCAAATGTGATGTTTAGTCTTGTCAAAACAGGCATGTTGGAAAAGAGCCTACAGAGAAACAGTGACAGAAATCAGAGGAGATATATGCCTCTGCAGATCAGGGGCAAGGATATTCAGTGAGAGCACTCAATATTTATTCAGTTCTTTCCTCAATGAGTTCAGTTCTTCTGACCTTGTGCTTATCAAGGGGGTCCCCTCATTAGGAACTTATGAAAAGTCGCGCAGTAGCTAATATTGTTTCAGTCTCTTCTATTCCTGCTGTTTTAAGGATATTTAAGTATTCCCTGGACCAAACAGAAAGAGAGTGATGCTACAGCACAGTACCTGGAGTATTCATGCAGGTGGGGACTGAATGCATTTCTTCCCCTCATGTGAGTGACTTAATCAGCAGATGAGAGAGTTTAGATCCTTCTTTTTCTAGAATTTGATTATTCCATGAAACTTGGGTAGGAGAGACTGGGAGAGCAAATCCATGAACACTGATCTGACATGCTCAGACTCCTGAGTGGGAACTTAAACCATTGCTGTGAGCAAAAAGGAACAGGGGTGGCACCATCATCAAATCATTTGGTGAAAAAAGCACTATCTGTGGACAAATTTCCAGATTACGCTACTTTACTAGCCGTGTGCATTGCCCTGTAACAGACACATTGATTTTATATTCCCCAAAACAGCATGGGCAGACTTTTAAATATGTACCTCTCCTACTGACTGGCCCAGGCAACTCCCTGATCAGTATGCTTACTTTGTACATCCTATATGTAGACATTTACTTCCTTCTACAAAAGTTGTATGGCACCCCTACCATTACTTTGGAAGCATGTTAAATTACATTAGAGAATATACTCCAAAAATGAGAGAGAAATATTTGGAAACAGCTGATTACAAAGTACATTTCATTACGCAGGTCTCTGCACAGTAGCGTGTATTACAAAGGTGAGTACTGACTATGGAGTCAAATGTAGAAGTACGTTTGATGCATACACAGGAAATCCTCTAAACCCAGGGATATACCTGCTCAAGCCATTGAAACAAGAATCAACATTATATTAAATAAAATGTGGCTGCTAGTACCTTTGAACTAATTTTATACCTTTGCACAAGTAGGAATCATTTGCAGCTGTCAGCCATCACAAAGTACTGGTGAAGGTTACATCTCTTGAAGTGTGTACCATAAAGTCAAATACTCTACTTATGCAGAAACAACTGGTTAAGAAACAAATTATATCTTGTGTGATAAATCAGTTCTTCAAAATCACATTCTTTTGTATGAATCTCAAAGCAGGAGCTTTAAAATTCAGATCCCACACAGATGCCAAGAAACCAAAGCGAGCCATTCTTCATAGGATTTCACTGTGATAATGACCACAGCAGTGGCAGCAAAACTATTACAGATGAGCTGCACCGAATGTGATATGAGTTAAATATCTAAAGTACAATTCATCAGCAGTATATAAATAAGTAGGAATAGACAAAGAGAGGAGTAAAAAAAATATATACTTCATTCTAGCAATACATTTAGTAACTTTCCATAACCCATTTCATTTTTCCACTGATTTTTTGAGCCAAACATTCAAGACTTAGTTGAAACTGAAGATAATGTTAACACTTTGTCAAGCATTTGAATCGCTTCCAGCATATTGTAGTATAATCCGCTGTCCACAAACATCCCCTTCATTATTGCCTAATTACATGCAAATTTCATAAAATGAATGAGTTTTAAGTACTTGTCAATCTGTCATCCTAGGAACCACTGAAACATTTTGACTGCTAGATAAATAATCAGCAATAATCACACTATGCAAATTTGATATTTTCTGTACAATTATCTGAAACCATAAATAACTGGACACAAAGACATTTGGCATTCTCTCAGAAAGACTTGACCTACAGGCTTTTTTATTCCCAACAAACATGCCAGCAGAATTTTTAAATTTTCTGCCTAGCTAAACATGACCAGCAGAAAAAAATTATAAGCATTTAGTATATTAATATTTTATTTCAACCTTGGCAAGGTTTCTTTCTTCTGCTCTATTAAAAAAAAAATATAAAAGATTAACAGCATTTGTTTCTCTCAATTCCACATCCTACCACAATTTTATTTCTTTTGTTCTTTGCATTTCATCTGTAATTATCAAGTTGTATTTTGGTTTTTGCTCAAATTTTTTCAAGTAATCAGGGAAAGGTTGTTGCTTTTTAATATTCCTCCCCCACGTACCTGTTGTAGATATTCTATAGTGTTTCCTACCATGATTCATTTTGACATTTCTAAAACTGATACTAGGAGGCTAATTCTCAGGATTACAGAAAAGCTCAAAAATACATAAACAGTGAAAGTAAGTGAACTTGTGGACTTCACGACTACTTATATTTCCTGTTTACTCTGTAGGGTTGCATATGTGAGCATATGTGTGCATATATGTGCATATGCATCTTTCCGTATGCATTTTATGACACTGTTTTGAATTCTTAAATGTTGGCTCAGAATCTGATGTGTTTCTATAAACAGTAATAAAGCTTTTGAAAACATAAACAAGAAAGAAAGTGGTTTTTTCATTTTTCCAACTTCAACTATACTCTCAGACAGATATTTCTGTTAATGTTAACTAAAATATCAGAAAGATTAGATAGCAGTTAAATAGTGAAAAAAATTATTTTAATACTATTTCTTTCTTGTTAGCTTATAAATTAATGCATATTAATTCTAGTTGCACCGCTTTGTGTAAGAATTCTTGGCTCTGATCCAGTTGTCACTGAAGTGTCAGGAATCTGCTTGTTGATATTAACAGGGTTATTGTATAGGTCTTAAAGTAATCTTTTTATTTGATGAATTTCACCAACTTTAAGATCTCGAACTGTCCTTGGAAAAAGGCTAGTTTCACTAACACAGAAACAGAAAAAAAATCAAATTATAAAATTAAATGACATAGTTGTCGAAAGTGATCTTGAAATGACACAACTCAAACCACTGTTAGCAGGGATTTTGGGTTTGTGTATTTCTTGTTGTTGGAATGTGAAGTATGAAACACTGCTTCTTATGACTGAATGCCCATGCTACACTACTTACCAGCATACCCATTGCTGCATATGAAAAAACTACAGAAATTTCAAGTTATCATGCTTTACTGCAGAAATACGAGAATGATTTTAAACAATGAATAAATGTGATTTCACAAGTTGTTCATGAACTATTTGTGATCTGGAAAAAGTGTAACGAAATTCATCAGATGATAAATGATATTTTTTGAACTATTTACTTACCAACAGGGAAGCCTGCAAAGTATTAACAGGTTAATAGTTTATTTTCCAATATCTGCCTATATATATATACTCAAAGAGTGACTTGTTGTGCATTTATTCATCACAGGTAAGAAATTAACAGGAAAAATATTTGAATACAGTACCAAAAGCATCATCCAACTTTTTCTGGGCAGATTAGCTGTTAAGAGATGAGTAGGTAATGACAGTCTTTATACTCCACACCAAGCTTTGACAAATATGTGATGGCTATGTAATATAAAGCCTGATGCACTTTCAGGATACTTACAGCTTCAAAATCATCTCTTTGAAACCCTTTTTCTTATCAGGGATCTTAATGGAATTACTTTCTATCAGCTATGCAGTATTCAAATATTTGAATTCAACAGAGGCATGTTGAAATGTGCATTTGCAAATTGTTTCAAGGCTTGCAGAAGCAGCAACAAGCCCAGCCAATAAAAACATACCTGCTGGATAAGAAAAAAATGAAATGTGTGTCAGGTTGTCCTTTCCCTTAACCTGACAACATAAGTAGGAACCACAATAATATTTGCACAATGACTACTTAAAGACTCTACAATCCATAGCATTCCACGCAGCATCATTTAAATTGCAATTGCCCTGGAATCTCCAATGGCAAAATATATTAGGATTCTGGATCCAAAATATTTTTGTATATAAAGTCTCCTCTGCCTTTTACGCATTCCTTTTCTTCATTTCTGTGTATCTACTTTACACATTCTCTACGTTTAAAATAGAGATGATTAATTCAAAAGTAGGTTTAAGAATACTGAAAGTATTGTCATTAGCTGAGCAGAAGCATGACATTGTGTGAAGAGAGGGGAAAATGCACACAGGTAAAGACGAATGAGACAAAAAAGACAGATGAATTAATTATTTTCCATAGTATAAAAATATGAGGACAGAACTTTCTCCTTTAAACATTCTTTCACTGAGAAGTGATGTGCTATTTTTGATGAGGACAGAGGCTTGTTTTGTGAGGAGAGATGCATTAACCATTTCTATTTATTGCCACGTACGTGCCAAGTCTTATCTGGAGCAATGACTCTCACTGATGACGTAACAAAACTTGCTAATCAAAAATTAAGTGCAAAACTGATGGAGACTTAGTTATATATGAATATTTAACTTATGCTGTTCCCAAGTTACACTCCCAAGTGCATTTTTCCATATTCATTCATTGTCATTGATACTAATTCCAGCATCCATTCTTCCTTCCTTCCTTCCTTCCTTCCTTCCTCCATCCATCCATCCATCCCACTACTGTTATTTCTTAGCACGAGTTACAACCCCAATGAGATGATGAAGTAAGGAAAAACAGTTAACGAGTAAAGTACTTAAAGAGTGACATTACCAATACCAATTTGACTTTGACTATCAGCACTAAGCTAACATAGCTTACAGGGCTGAACTCGATTCCCTTTGTTGAGAGTATGTAAAGGATTTAGGAATTCAGTTTTCCAAACTTGGTTATCAGAGAGAAAGAAGAGAGAAAAAAAAAAGAAATAATCAACTGAAAAAAATTCCTGAATCTTCATTTTGAACATTCATCTTTCAGCCTCTTTTGCCAGACAAAATCTTGACACACATTGCATCTGAATATATTAATACTTGTCAGCTAATGGTAAAAATGACTTCTACCTTTATGACTGCTTGCCAGTTCTGGCTGAAGTCACTGAGTGGAGATACTTTGATATTGCCTTTCACTCCAAACAGAACACATTAATGACTGCTCTGTTGGTAGCTGCACTGATCCTCTCCAAGCTGTGGACAGGATCTGATTCTAAAAGATAACAAGAGATGTTGAAGGCTGAATTTTAACTTGTTTCCCATGAAATCACTTCAAAAAATTCAGGAATCAGTGCATTTCTCCATTTTACTATTATTTTACTTTTTTTTTTTTTTTTTTTTTTTTTTTTAATATGGTCCTTACTGCAACTATTAACCTTAGCACCCACCTCCTGTTAGGCATATGAATTTTCCCCTTGCATTTGGAGGAAATACCTGTTTGCACACAGGTAAGCAGATATTTAAGCAGTTCTTCTGAATAACACTCTAAGAGTAAGATGGCTCAATAAAAACTTAGTATTGAAAAATAATCACACACAGTTCTAGGAAGTGCAGCATATACATAGAACAAGTACAAAAAAGAAAAAAAAAATAAATCAGTTCCCAGCAGAATTAACAGAGGCTTATGTTCAAACTAGGGTGTTATGACTTCTTCTCTTCTTTAAATATGCACTGTTTTCTCCTTTTGAATGAAAAGACTTAACAGAAATATAACTCAAAAAACATCTAAATCTGATACCCATTGAGCTGTGACACATTCAAAAAATAAGGGATGGAGAAGAAAAGTCATGTGTTCTACCTGATCCAAGCATATAAGGTCAAGTTTACCTCCAGTTTGAAACAGATAGCAAAAGCATAGAAAGCATTTTAAATTAGAAATCAAATTGAAAGCAATCTTCAGTGAAAAGTCCACAATCAGAAAATCCAGTCAGTTTCTTTTGATTCATGAGTGACAGTAAAATCAGATGAGGGCTAGTTTCGGAGTACTTTTAATGATCTTGGTCTGGTGGTAACATATCCAAACTGTAGTTTTAACTTTGCTAAAGCTAACATTTTGGATATTGAAAATCATAGCAATAAACAAAAAATATTGCTGAAGTGTTGCTTGATGCAGTACATGAGAAAGGAAAAATCAAGAATGTTACAGATCATAAACATTGCATAGTGCATATCTCCAGTGAATCCTCTTCCTAGACACTTGTGCCCAACTTCAGGACCATAAAATGAGATAACAAGGTAACCTGGAAGGCACAGAAACAAGAATAACTTGGAATGATATATTTGCTTTCTTTTGAGAGGTCATAGGTTCATTGCTTGAGCTCGCTGGAGAAGTGAGGTCACTGAAGGCTGAAAAATTGTGATATACACTAAGTGGGCATGTTGCCTCCATGAAGAAAACCAAGGAGAGTATCCATTGCTGTTTTGAACTTATGGTGTTAATGAAACAAATGTACACTTAGTTTTATTGTAGCAATGAACATATATATTTTGGTGCAAATACTGACATTGTACAGATTTTTTTTTAATACCAAATTTAATTTATTCTTGTTTGGTCCTTCAGTCCTTCACTGTACTATTTCTTGTGGCCATCAGATGTGTTTACACTAAACAACAAGGTATCTAATTATTGAGCAGAATCAGTACTGTTTTGTTTGTTTGTTTGCTTGTGGTTTGTTTTGTTTTTAATTAATTTTAAATGAAAATAATACATATATTCTTTTACAGAGCTTGAAATGCACTGATGCTTACTATAAAAAAAATATCAGAGGTGAATTTAACATATTGAGAAATAAAAAGCTCAGGCAATAACTTAGTGGGCCTATATAATAATAATTATTCCTTTTTCAGTTCACTAGTCATTCTAAAATGAGTACCCCAAATATTTTCTCTGCTGGTGGTAGTTAATGGTGTGTGAGATTTCCACTAGATGACAACAGTAAGATGGTTCTTGAAATGAAAAGTGCCAGCAGAACCACAGTCTGGAGGAGAACAAAAGGGAGAGTGTGTCATTCCACATCCACAAGAGCCTCATTTTGATGAGTTATATCTTGAAACAAATTTGAAATAATAAAGCAAAAATCCATCCTTTACAGCTAAACAAAAATTTCAACAAAATCTACATTTTCTTTGATAAAGTTCATTTTCATCAAACTTCATGTTCTGTTAAGGAAATTTTTCAAAAGAAATCTCCCAGACTACTGTTATATAATGTATAAAATGAACCATGCCTTTTTAAAAAACTATACTTGCTTCAAGTCAAGAATTTAATCATTCAATATTTCCAGAATTAATCTAGTCATTTCAGTAACATAACCTTATTTTGGCCACTTAGACTCTTTCAGTATGGTGCAGTCAACATCTGCTGCAGTTCTCTCACTGCTTTTGCACTGACCTGCTTCTTGTTCATCATTCAATATTGCAAGCAAATGTGGCTGCTAACAATGAAAGTAAAGTCCTGCTATCCATTCCAGTGCTCACTGCTGCAGCAGATATTATTTTGCTTGGAAAGAAATTTGATGGGGAAATCTCACCCCAAGCTGCAGGCTTATATTGGGGCATTCATACCTGCTTGTTTGGAAGGTGCAAGCACAGACCCTCAGCAGTGAAGAACTGTCAGGGAATAAAGGCCTCTCAGTATGAACACAGTCCTCAGAAAACTACGCCATAAACTAACAAGCTGGCACAAATCTGACCCTTCTCCCTTTATCCCTTTTCCTCTAAGCTGAATTTCAAGCACCTCTCTGCAAGCTTGAAAGTACTAGAGTTTCTTAACAAAAATATTGTAAATAATCTGCTCTCCAAGTCGTTATAGCTGAAAGGTGAAAAATATTGTAGGGTGAAGTAAGACATCTGCCTTTGCAGGGTTTTTTCAGCCCAAATGATTTATGCCAAGACAAGTCAATGGCATAGTCATACCAGCTTAAAATGAAGTTCTCTGGAAAATTTGAGACAATTTCAGTTATAGACTTTTGTATCTGCTTTACCTATAACAGTAATACAAACTACGTATTTGGGCTCCTTGTCATAGCTATGAGTGTTACGATAATAGATACATATACAGTTCTAATCTCTGTAGCCTTAACACATCATATTTTACAGACTCACTATTTTATAAAAATAAAATTAATACATTTTACTGCATTTGGCAGTCCACTGAAGTACATACAATAATGATCAATAAGTATTTTCCTCTGTTGTTTTGGTATTACACGTATTTTTTATGATGCTGTCGTTGTTAATTTCTAAGGCCAGTCCTTTTTGCCACTAGTTACCCTGCAGATGTAAGTGGTATTTGAAGTATAATTCTGTCTATCAACTTTTCTGAGTGCCAGTATCTTGACAGGAATTGCTGTGCATTTGTCAGCTGGGATATGAATAGTCCCATTAACTTATCACAGCATTAGACTTTTCAGGAAGCTTTTCCCTATCACTTAAAATTCTTGGATGGATTTATTTATTAAAAGTGTTACATTTAATGATAAGATACTTTGCAGCTAAATTACATGTATATCAGGTGAAGTAAATAATGTCTCACTTTCTGTTGCCTTTATTAGTAACTATGCATCTATACCTGTTTCTCCTATGCCTGTACTGCCTGTGCAATGTATCCGGGAGCAAGATGTCAGGTACTGTGTGCTACTACCAAATGCTCAAGTGATAGAGATTTACCAACAGAAACTCTGGCCTAGTGACCTCCTACATTGAACTATTGATTTCAAGGTGAATAATTTGGTTTCAAGAACTTTTCAATTGGTTCTGCACATTTTTTTAGAGGGCAATGGCAGAGAAATGACATCTGGGGACAGTATAACCGTGGCTCCTTTCCTCTGACACATATGTTCCCCACTGAAGCTGGTGGTTGGTTACCCTCACTGGGGCAATTCATAGTGATTCAGCACTTTGTTTAATGCATTAGGTGACTGCTACAGTCACAGCTTTATGATCTTTTTGTTCACATCTAAGTTTTAATTTAATTTTTCATCAAATATTCAATTTTTGGTTAACCAGTTCACCTTTTGCCCCAGTGATTTCCCCCGGCTAGCTCTGTTCTTGACAGAACAGATACTCTTGTTTTGTGGAAACTCTCGAGGGCTATGTTAGGATCTATACTGGAAGTCTTTGCTAAATCAGTGTTGCAGTAATTGGGTGGTGATGAATTGCAGTCTGGTGCTCCTCCAGGCTGAGACAAGATATCGGGGTGTTGTGTTTCATTTTACACAATTCTAAACACTGGACAGCTTTTCACTGAGATTATAACATCAATGACACAAAATAATAGTGAAAATACGTATAGATTTATGAAAACATTGTCACCGTCCCATGACGTACTCAGCTATGTATTTATACATTGTTTTTCAGTCAGCCATTGAGAGTTTCCAGTAGGATAAAAAAACACTGTCACTAGAAATGTATATGTCGCATATTATCCACTAAAGAATGGGATGAATTGTTAACTTATTGCACTGATTTGCAGAATTTATAGTTTATATAGAAATAAATGGAGGATTGATGGCATAGGAAAACTCTAAATGTTGTACCATTATATAGCTCAAAATCAAGTGAAAAACCCACTTCTCAAAATAAAAAAGCTGGTGTCTCAAGACAATGAAATATATTTGTAAGCTATACTTCACACTCATGACCAAGCTGCCTTTTCAGTTCAACAGAATCACACATATGGTCCCTACAAGGCTTGTGACTTGGTGTCCTTAAGCAAAATTTTCATTTCTGATTCATAAATTAACTAATCAGTCTGATTCTGAAAGTCATATTGGCCAAAACATTTAAGCGCTTTTCCAGAACAAGGTAGAAAAATGGGTGCAGTCTATCAGTGAGTTAAAAATAAACTGATTCCTAATTAAAGTGCATGGTATTTACAGAATGCCTAGCTTCCTTTTAGTCTTTAAGTCATTGCTTAACTCCTCTCACTGTCAGTGATCTACCCCTTTTCTTCCCCTCACATAAACCACTCTTTTTCCACTTCAAAAATCACTGTAGAAAGTCTGCCTCTCTCATCACTCTCATCCTTCAGTGTCCACAAAGCATATCCTGTTACTGAAGAGATACACTAAACTCACATCACATGGTTAAAAATGAAACAATACATTTTTACTTTTTGGTAATGGTAGTGGGGAAGGTTGTCACGGATTTCAGAAGCTAATTAAAGCCCATAAGTACACCTTTCAAACAGCTTCCTTTTAACAGTGATCTAAACGTTGTTCCTTGCTGCTAAACCTGTGGGATTTTTGTACTGAAATGGCAGATGAGGTATGTTATCAATCACACATGGCTCTATTAATTTTATCACAACTCCAATGGCTGTTGACATTAAATGGCACAAATTTGGCCATTGTGGTCCCTGAGGTAGTGCATCTTCACATCCTTTCAAATGCTAATTATATTTTTGACCTTAAAAAAAAAAAAAAAGACTGTTGTTATCCCCACTAAGCCCCCTTTCCCTCCCTCCTGACAGCTGAAAAATTTTCACAGGGCCATTTCTCTGCCCACATTGCTTTGCTGGCGGGATTTTTATCTTTTTTGTTTTTCTTCTTTTTCCCCTGTTTTACTTAATATATATATATATATAAAAAAAAAAGAAATAAAAAGCACATCCTTATAAGATATCAATAGCTATTTAGAGGAAGGGTTGCTACACAGTAGTGCTGACATTAGCTTTCACTGAGATGAAGAGAAGAGACCGCTTGATGATGAAGACATTTCAAGGACACCACCGGTATGGAATAGCTTTCTCTCTGGGTCAGTGTTTCAGATTGCTTAATTACTGCAAATTCACACAGGTAGCTGTGATGAACACATGGAAAGCCATTAGGAGGTCTCATCTATTGTTTAACTTCTGAGAGAAAAAAGACAGTTGTGGAAATGGTAAAAGAGTTCTGCCAAGCTTTTCATAGGATATCACTACCTGTCAGTCATTGGTAGCTGTCTAAAATAGTTTTTGTCATCTCCATATTAATATTAGGCATATCATTATTAAACAAAATGGCCATGTCATATCTGTTTCAAGGTCATCTGAAATACAGTAGCAGTATTGTGACTTTTTGCATAAAATAGGATATTTTGTACTTTATTTATTTGGATATACTTGCAGTCCTCCTTATAACATATTTTCTGAAATGTTAGTTCCTTCACTGTGGCTTTGTATTTAGCTAGAAATTAAAGCATTTTTATCCTAAAAAAAGCCCAATAAAGAACAACAACAAAAAAAAACGCAACCCCACACAAGCAGAATGCAGTACATTCTTTCCTATTTAAGATGACAGGTGTTTATTGCACCCAAACATAGCTTCATGTTCATAAAAAGAAAGTGTGAATATATGGGATATTTTGTGCCAAATTTTCCTACAGCCTTTTAAACTAAAATTCAACTGAACTCAGAGATCTAAGGGCAGAATTCAGCCCTTTCATATAAGGGCAGTGGGTGATGAGCTTAAGAGAGAGGAAAAAAGGAAACCTTATATATATATATATATATATATATATATATATCTCCTTATATATATATATATGTGTATATATATATACACACGTATATATATGTGTGTATATATATGTATGCATATGAGCATGCTGAAGATCAGGAAGTCTGGATTCACAGCCTGGTTTTAATTATAAAATAAGTATCAGTATCCGTATACGTAATTCCTACTCAGTTTTCCTGACAGAGGCACCTCTAGTTAGATGTAGGGATTTTTTACACTGACTTTGGTCTTGTCAGGGCTCATGAGGGGTAATGTGACAAGGACAATTTCACTCTCTCCTGAGAAGTCATGAAATTACACAGACAAAAAGGTGACTTGTGTTTGGATGTTCCTAAATGCTCTGTTTCTCAAGACAAGGAATCATGTTTGGGATATTTTCTAAACTATGCTATGCAGGTGATTGGGTTAGATGACCATGATCCTACTTTATGGGCATACGTACTTGGATTTGTGGTTGCAGGTCCAGGAACTGATTGAGTATCTGGAAGGTACTAATGTGTTCCCACCGAAATTGCAACTATAGTAATCATCACAGAAGTTAAACTCCAGTCCTACAGTTAAGAAGGGTATAGTTCAAAGTAGATACACTTTTTAATGTTAAAAACTCATCTCAGAAGCTGCTGCAGCAACTCTTTGTGACTACAGTGTTATTTCTTCTATAGTACTGATGAACTGTGAGCTTGAAGCTACGATTTTAAGGAGTAAGAAAGTCACCATATATATATATATATACATATATGTATATGGATAAATTAAACAATGGATTCCACCATTAAGGAAAAAGAGACATATTTTTACCCTGGCTTTGTTTTAGGGAAATGATAGAAATATTTTAAACTTAAAGGGTTTCATTTTGGAGTGTACACCAATTCCTGAGATAGAGTTTGGGCCAGTATTTTCCAAGACTTCGACAGATAGCAAAGACATACTCATACAGTGGGTAAAGCACTAGGATGGTGTTCAAGAGACTTAACTTCCAGTCCCTGACTAACATCTCTTTGCTGAGAGGTATTTGAGCCTCTGTTTACTTGCCTTCAGTTCTCTCATCTGTATAATATGGTAACAATACTTGTCTTCTCTCCTAAAGCA
The DNA here is from genome assembly GCF_036013475.1 of Columba livia. Taxonomy (NCBI): domain Eukaryota; kingdom Metazoa; phylum Chordata; class Aves; order Columbiformes; family Columbidae; genus Columba; species Columba livia. The sequence goes on from NC_088602.1 coordinate 67,248,096, forward strand.
ATCAGAGATCTTGGAAGATAAAAAAACTTGTATGAACATTAAGTGCTATTCTAGATTTGCACTTGTGTGGCCCGTGGCATGTTTGGCCCTTAAACTTCCATTTAAAAGGATCCCTTCCACAAACATGCAACCATTATTTCACTACTCTGATTGTTGTAATGTGATGAGGAAAAAAAGTGTTCCTTACAGTAAAGAGAGTCCAATATGGAAGTACAGCAAAACAATATTCAGCAATAATTGCATAGCAAGAGTCAAAAGGCACTTTTTTTTCCCTGGGAAAAATGTAGGAGCCTGAGAATATCAGTAGCCCAAGAAGGTTCCTACTATATTCTATTTATGGAGACTTTTTGACACAAAATATGATAACATCATTAGCAGCCAGTCAGCAAGCCTGATAGTGCACAGTAAACTTAGAATCTCTTTATAACTGACCACACTTGTTTATACTTCAGCACTTCTTCAAGCTTGTTTTTCAGGTAATGTACTGTAACACTTTGAATGAAAATATTAATTCAATGTATTCTGCAGATGCATTGAATTCTTTATGATGCCCTTTGAAAGGTATAATTTTGCCTGTGAAACATTAAATAATCTTCTTTTAATTTAATTTTTCCCCAAGACTTCCAACAGTGATTAGTCTTTACTAAGAACTAATTTTTTTGCCAAATGTCATTAATTTGATTTTAAACCAATGGCTGAATTCTACAAAGGAAAACAACCATTTAAAACAGATAAACTTCTATTATTCATATACTCATATAATTTAAAACAAAACACAAAAAAAAAACCAACAACACACCAAAACAACAAAACCAATTCATTTTTCTTTAAATTGTCAACTTCTAGCCCCAAGCACATTTTTTATTACTAGTGCACAATCCTATAAAAATAGAGCTTTATAAATGAAAACATTGACAGACCCTTAGCGATAGTGGCACTACAGGGAATAGCTATAAACAACATTTTTATTCCTCAAGCATACCTTACCCTTGAAAGTTTACACTAATTACCTGTAGTTTTGTTAATGTTTTAAGCTGCCCTTCATCTCTCCCATCCAGACATACCACTCAGCTTCCTCAACAGATATATTCAACAGCTTCTGTTCACACCTGACATCAATTTCCTTTGATGTTCACAGTCTAAATGAGAACGTTACAGCAAGCTGTATTTGTGAAGTATACAGGATGCCTTTAAAATGATGGCAGGTATTTTCCTCATTAAAGCAGCCATAACAGATAGTTAGATATGATGCTGTCCCTCACCTTCCTGCTAATTAATGACTATGATTGCAACCCAAATAAGATCAGGCAATTAAATGTGATAACATTTCAGAAGTGAAGAAAATGTACAACAATCTTGGAATAGCTTCCTGTAGATAAATAAAGTTGATCTTGGCAAAATTAACATATAAATGTACTATTCTATCAAAAAATTGCACAAACTGAAGAATGTAATAATTTTACTTCTAATTGAAAGATGCACTACTGTGGAAATTGAAAGTATAAGCAAGTCCCGTTTCTGTTTTGTCATTTATATTAGCAATAGAATGGTTTGAATTCTTCAAAGGAAGATTTGTGAAAGGGCATCTTTACAACTAAAATATAAGCTGGAAAGATTTCTGCATCAAGGCAGAGAACCTTTCTCAGTTCCCTTGGTTCTGCATCTCGGTACCCTCTAGCAGTGCTAAACACCTGAGTCCTTCCTGTTGCAGTGTCTGTACCAGCCATGACCAGGCACTTGGACTTTATGAGTCTACTATAAGGTTTAGCAGAGACACAGTTAATGTTTAAATTTGCTATAATGAAGTTTCAGAAATAATGCCTGTGATAGTGAAGGGGAAAGTTGTGATTCTTGGGATTACTGGCTGCTGACAGACTGAAGCAGACAACACAGCATCAATCCATATTTCCTTCCACTTCAGAAGACTTCTGTACCCACGTCGGGGCTAGTGATTGATTGATTTATTTATTTTGAAAGCTCAGCTGTTTAAGCTCTTTTAGTGGTAGACTTCCAGTATATTTATCAATTCTGTGTATGTGTGACAGTTTTGATACAAAAGAGGGTCCTAACAACAATAGGCATATGGAAAAGACAAATGGCCTGATCAACCTTTTCTCCACTGGGGACAGTATCTTTATGAATTCCAAGTGCTGGGAAAAATGTGGGAGTTACTATACCACCTTTTTACCTTTTCTAAAGAACCAGGGATCAGTCAACATTTAAAATAGCACTAAGAAGAAGAGTTCCATTGGAACAATAAAAGTTTTTGAGGAGTACTGTGGTAAATACCTTCTTCAAGGAACCCTGGGCAAGCACTGAAACTGGCACACATTGGTTTTGTCCTTCTCTGGCCTTTAGGTTTGTTTTGGGAAATGGTAATCAAAAACATCCACCATCTCTTTAAAAGACTCTTCCTAGTGCTAAGCTGGATCTTGGGCAATCTGCACTCTTCTTCGGGTGCAATGTTGCTACCCGCATCATTTTCTGCCTGACCCACAGCCTATCTACAGCTCCTGTGCACTCACAGGATTGTCCTAAATTGCAACCATGACATCTCAGCCAGTGGATGAGCGGATGCCCTGTCACTGAAGTACACCTCAGAGAGAGCAAAATGTGATGGATGACTCTAAGTGTGAGATTAGCATATTCAGCAAAATTACTTCACATAGGGAATATCGATGAGTAGTGCTTGATGTCGTAGTGTCACAGGAAAAGATGATGTCCCGGGACACCAGACCAAGACCAAAAAATATGTGTGTCCATATCTTTAGACCTATGAATATGTACAACTGCTAGTCAAAGTCTAGCAGAGAGATACGCGAGCCAGGAAATAGTTTTGTGCTTTCTGAAATCTACACTTCTTTAAGATGTAAGCAACATAGGTAAATGAAATGGGTAAATGAAAGCCACTTTCCTCTCCTGAGTGGATTTGTGTGGGGACAGTCAGAATTTTGGAGCCAAGAAGAAATATCTAGAACTGGGTCAAAACTTCACGGATGCTTTGAACACAGAGGAGAGGCATGAGCTCTAGAAGTAGCATTCTTTGTTGTTAAGCACTGGAGTCTTTGGTCTACATCTTTGTTCCACTTCTCCATTAAGCCTGAAGGTCAGGATCAAGGGGTTAATGCAGGATTTTCATGAAATATTAATTTGCTGCTAACTTCACATGCAGTAGTTTAACATTCTGTGTAAGATTTGGCATAAGCAGTGGCTGGGGACATGCTTATATGCAATTAAAAGAAAAAAAGTGGTTTTCCTACCCTCTCTGACCTCTGAAGTGAAGAAAAGTGTAACTGTGCAGCATGTTTTTTCACTTACACATTAATGATCAAAGGTAAGAATGTTTTTGTGAACAAAATATATAGTAATTTTGTCAGATTCTTAATATTTTTTTTTTCCCCCATACACAAAACTTATTAAAAATATGTTAACATGTCCTTTGGTTTTAGTTACCTACTCTATCCTTCTCCCCTTGGACTGACAGTGATAAAAAAGTAAGGATTCAAACGATTAGATCAAATTACAAGAGCATGGGCTTTCTGTGAGCACTTTTAAGATGCAAAGTGTGACATCATATGTCAAAACTGTGTTGCCAAAAGGCCACGTAGATATATGATCCAGTGAGGAAAGAATTTGCAAAGTAATAGAGTTGACCAGAGAGAGTATGTGGGAAATTTCCAGATCCTTGAAACCAAGAGGTTATCCTAAATCTAAAAGCTAAACTCAAAAATAATTTTGTCAGAAATGTGTGATCCTTAAGATGTCTCACAAGGGCTGTAATGCAGTTAACATTTTTATTCCGAAACCAGCATCATTCTAAATACACATTGAAGATTGGAAACTACCAGATTGTTATTATTCTTGCTCTTTCTTGGGCAGTACAGACCAATGCCTTTCCATTTGTTTATGGAGATAAAATGGTCACCTAATCCCCGCTCCTTACATAACATTATGTTGAAAGGATGCAAACCTCTTTTCTAATCTGGGAAACTGCTGTTTCTGTTTCAGACATGGAAGATCAGGGTTCTGGATGGCCACTTCGAGCCTTTTATCACCTCCTTTTGAGTTTCTATGCTGGTAATGAACATGTCCCCATATAATCACTCACAAACTGTCTTCAGTTTAGACACTCCAAGCTTATCTCCCTCACCTTACCTTTAACTTTTTTATCTCATGGCTTTTTGTGGGGAGTGTCAGACATCTTCAGGCTTTCCAAAAGACATCAGCTGTTGCTATCCTTCAATACAATTTTAATTCAAATATTTTTGTACTTTCCCCTTTTCCATCCCTAAGCCACAGGGAAAACATGTCTTGACAATATGTATCCCCCCAAAATTATTCTGCTTTCCACATGAGATTTCCAAAACACAGAGAAATTATCAATATACTGCTAAATTGTGCATATTTATTATGCTAATCAAAATACTTTCATTGCTACTCTGCATTCATTTTGTTTATTACTCATGCTTACTACTTGTCTCCATCAGTATGTAAACTTTAGGGGAAAATTCAGGGGTCTGTAGCAAGAAACAGAACTGACAGAGGCTTCAGGTATCATTAGTTATTATTTTTTAATCCTCCAACGTGACAATGGTGTTGGATTTACTTTAGATATTATTACAGAACATGTTAGAAATTCCTATGAGTGTCTGAGGTAAAACATACCATTGATAAAGCTTAGAACAAAAACCGCACTATGAAGACAGACTTCTGGATTTAACAGTTACAGCTGGACAGTGAGAAAGGAAGAAAACCATATTCACTAAGTGCAACAGCACCAGCTCCAGTATGTACCTGAAATTCAAACTGAAGCATTTGAAGATTTAACACAGCAATATAAGATTTTTTGTTCATGACATAAATGTGGTGATAGCATCCGAAAAATTAAAAACTCTGTTATATTCTTGAAAAAAATATTCTACAGTGATGGTAATAAACTGGTATACATCATGAAGTTTGGAATGTTTTAGTATTTATGAATAGTACAAGTGTACAGTACTGACGGAACTTTGAAGAGCATTTAATTCTGCTCTTGCTCATTTCAAAGAGCAACTTGGAGCAACAATGAAGTCAGTGAAAATACACTTCTATAAAATTTGTGTTAGGTGACAGCCAAACCCAAGAAGAGTTGTGCCTACCACTGGAGTTTAAATAAAGAGGTACATTGACTTTTCATTTTTGTCTCTGACTTGAGTAGCTTCTGAGACTTTTTTTTGGGTATTCAGATTAAATTTTAGTAACAAAGACCAAAATGTTTTAATATGACAATTTCCTACCCTTCAGACAAGTTGTTTCTGTTAATCCTGAGCACCTGATTAATTGCTTTTATACAGGATTTTCTCTTCACCTTGGGTTTACGAACTAAGAGCCAAATTAATCACAGGTATGACCCTAATGAATTCACCACATTTATTCAAATTGTTTAGTTCTAGATCTTTTTTGAGAGTTCTAAAATTTTGATTCTGGTAAGTATCCAAAACAGTTGTTTTACCAAAGCATTACTTTAAAATCAGATGGTCCTCAATCTGCCCTGGCCCAGGGGCAAGACTATTGAGTAACTAATGAGCTGGGGGGGATATTCTGTTCTTCTGTCCAGTCTGGCCTCCATTTTAACTGTTTAATTGCCTGTGGCTGCATATAATGTAAGAGAATTTTGTGGACAGCCTGGTTTCCCCAAGACACTACTTTAAATGAGTTAACAAACCGGCATTTAAACATGACTGAGTTGTAGTCATGCCAGCCAAATCAGAAACACAGCAAGAATAGTCTCTTGTAATATGTCAGTTTTCCATTGTAGAGATTTATCTGCTCTACTGAGGAGGCAGACAGGCATGAAAAATAGCAAACTTGAGAAAGTTAATCAAACTTTTTTAAAAGCTCAGAAGGGTTTTCAGTCAACAGCAACATGAATGAAGGTTTAGGTTACATCTTGTTATATTCATCTTGACCTTAACCATAAAAACTTCAGTGATGGCCCATATTAAGATGTGTTTATACCTCTTCTGGGGCTGAAACCATATGCATAGAGAATTATCAGAGCTTCCCTGAAAGACAGGGCTAGTGTAAGCACACTAAACTTATCCCAGGAAAGGACATTTAGCTGGCTCTCATGATCTTCTTGTCTTGTTAAAAATTTGTCTAATTTAGAGAGAGTTCTGCTAAATTCTCCAACATAATCAAGCACCAAAACTGCTACTTTGAAAGACTATATACTTTTTCATTTCATTTGGACTGAGAGATACTTGGCTGAAAATCTTCCCCAAAGAGCTCTCATTAGCACTACAGCAAACTGATATTTATTCAGAGCTGTTTGTTGCTGTACTATCACTATCAGACTAAACAAAATGGAGTAACTAGTACCTAACTTAGACATAGCCAATCCATGATAATGTCCAGAAACCAGTTCTCTTCAGTATTTTTTCTTCTTTACTGAGTTTTGAAATCTCAAAATACTTTTCTAGACAAAGAAGGAAAAAACAAAAGTAATCTCTTCTTCCCTTCTGTTTCTGGGATAAATGTATATATGAATACCATGATAAAGTCTGTCAGCTGATCAGAGCCAGCCCAGCGAGAGCCAGAGCCGGCGGGGTTCAGCCGACCAAGAGGTTCAGCCGAGATTAGGAAGCTCAGAGGGAAACGTACAGGGACAGCATGATTCCCGGCGGGTCCCGATCCCTGCAGCCCCTGCAGCCATTGCGAGAGAGCGGCTGACGTGGCGGGGGGCGTTCCCACGGTGACGGTGACCACACCCCCTCCTCTTGCCTTGAAAAAGCCTTTTTGGGGGCAGCCACTAGTCGCTGCCCACCAGGTGCAAGGGAGGAGTAACCAGCTTGTGTAGCGGGTGAGTCCCACCCACACTGTGCTGCAGCAGCGGGTGTGGTAGCTTGTGCAGCAGGGTGCAGAGAGCACTTGTCGCTTGTCAGCCCCTCTAACTTATTGCCAGCATCCCAGACTGCTGACGAGCATGGTCGCCTCCAGGAGGAGAGCTTGTCTCAAACAGACTGTGGCTACGCAGACTGAGGAGGTTCTGTCCCGAACGGTGGCTGTTCAGGTCTCCGGCTGCAGGGAGTGTCAGAGCCTGCTGCTGCCAGGGAAGGGAGGGCAGCACTCCACCTGTGTGAGGTGTGAGCAGGTGCAAGATCTGCTTGACATGGTTGTGAAACTTAAGGAGGAGGTTGAGACGCTGAGGACCATCAGGGAGTGTGAAAGGGAGATCGACTGGTGGAGTAACACCCTGACATGCCAGTCAGAAAGGTCCCAGAGAGGTACCCCCCAAAAGGAGATGGACCTCCTGCCCTCTCAGACAGAGGCGGAAGTCCTCAGACAGCCCCACCCTTGTTGCTGTCGGGCAGAGGTAGGGGACCTCAAAGATGACGAGGGTTGGAAGTGTATTCTGGTTCGGCATCACGGGCAGCCCCGATCCCTGCCTGCTTTGTCTCCCCAGGTGCCCCTCCATAATAGGTTTGAGGCCCTGGATCTTGAAGAAGAGGTAGGTGAGGAGGTGGTGCCAAGCCTGCCTACAAGATCATGTAGGAAGAGGCGGTTGACTTCACAACTTAAGACTGCCTCTGATAAGAAAGAAAGAAGGGTGATTGTAATAGGAAATTCCCTTCTGAAAGGAACAGAGGGCCCAATATGCAGAGTTGACCCTCATCTTAGGGAAGTTTGTAGTCTACCTGGAGCCTGGATCAAGAATATTGCTAGAGAGCTCCCCAAACTGGTGCACCCAACAGACTACCCGCTGCTGGTCTTCTAGAAAGATGGGGAGAAAGCTGCTTCCCGTAGCCTGAGGGGAATGAAGAACGATTTCAAGGTCTTGGGAAGGATGGTGAAAGACTCAGGGGCTCAAGTGATCTTCTCTTCACTCCTTCCATCTTCAAGTGACGATGTGGGATGGAATAGGAAAATTCAGTCTCTTAATGGTTGGCTCCAGGTCTGGTGCTACAGGCAGGGCTTTGGATTTTTTGATAATGGTTGGTTTTATAAGACACCAGTCCGGACAGTGTCACGCAGGAACGGTTTATCTCGCAGGGGCAAAAGGATGGGGCAGGAATTAGCTGGGCTCATTTGGAGAGCTTTGAACTAGGCTCGAAGGGGGATGGGGTTGCAGCTGGGCTTGTCCCAGTGGGGCAGCATTCTAAAAATGATGAGGACCAGGTGGCCTCCCATGGCCCTAGGGAGAAATTGGTGTGGTCTGCTCGCTCCCTGAAATGCCTGTACACCAATGCGCGCAGCATGGGGAATAAGCAGGAGGAGTTAGAATCCTGTGTTCGGTTGGGAGATTATGATCTGGTGGCAGTTACGGAAACATGGTGGGACCGTTCACATGACTGGAATGTGGTCATGGATGGCTATGCCCTTTTCAGGAAAGACAGGCCTGCCAGGCGTGGTGGTGGAGTTGCTCTCTATGTAAAAGAGCAACTACAATGTACTAAATTCTGCCCAGGGGTGGATGACGAGCGAGTTGAGAGTGTATGGGTCAGGATCAAGGGACAGGCTGGCAGGGGTGACACTGTTGTGGCCGTCTGTTACAGGCCACCAGATCAGGCTGAGGAAGTTGATGGAGGCCTTCTATGGGCAGTTGAGAGTGCCCTCACAGTCACAGGCCCTGGTTGTTGTGGGGGATTTTAACTTCCCTGATGTTTGCTGGAAGGACCATTCAGCCAGCCAGCCACAGTCCAGGAGGTTCCTCCAGTGCATTGATGATAACTTCCTCATGCAGATGGTGGAGGAGCCGACTAGGAGAGGTGCACTGCTGGATCTCATCCTCACTAACAAGGAGGGTCTGGTCGAAGCAGTGAAGGCTGAGGGCTGCCTGGGTTGCAGTGACCACGAGATGTTGGAGTTCAGCATCTTGTGTGGCAGGAACAGAATAGCAAGTAGAATTGCAACCCTGGACTTTAGCAGGGCTAACTTTGGCCTTTTCAAGCAATTGCTGGGGGAAATCCCATGGGCAAGACTGCTTGAAGGAAAAGGGGCCCAAGATAGCTGGATTGCATTCAGAGATTGCTTCTTCCACACTCAGGATCAGAGCATCCCCACATGTAGGAAGTCAAGGAAGGGAGCCAGGAGGCCTGCGTGGTTGAATAAGGATCTGTTGGGTATGCTCAAGCAGAAGAGGAGAGTTTACAGGTCATGGAAGCAGGGGCTGGCCACTTGGGAAGAATATAAGGCTGCTGTTAGAGGATGTAGGGAGGCAGCTAGGATAGCCAAGGCCTCCTTAGAATGACAGCTGGCGAGAGGGGTCAAGGACAGCAAAAAGAACTTTTTCAAATACATAGCAGATAAAACTAATACCAGAGGCAATGTAGGCCCACTGATGAACGGGGTGGGTGCCCTGGTGGCAGAAGATACAGAGAAGGCAGAATTACTGAATGCCTTCTTTGTCTCTGTCTACTCTGCTGGAGGCTGTCCTGGGGAGCCCTGTACCCCTGAGACCCCGGATGAAGCCAGGTCAATGGAGGAGTTTGCTTTAGTCGATGAGGATTGGGTTAGGGAACAATTAAATAGTCTGGACATCCATAAATCCATGGGTCCAGATGGGATGCATCTGCGGGTGCTGAGGGAGCTGGCTGAAGTCATTGCTGGACCGCTCTCCATCATCTTTGCCAAGTCTTGGGAAACGGGTGAGGTGCCCGAGGATTGGAGGAAAGCAAATGTCACTCCAGTCTTCAAAAAGGGCAAGAAGGAGGACCCGGGTAATTATAGACCGGTCAGCCTCACCTCTGTCCCTGGAAAAGTAATGGAACAGCTTATCCTTGGTGCCATCTCAAGGCATATCAAGGATAAGAGGGTTATTAGGGGCAGTCAGCATGGCTTTACCAAGGGTAAGTCATGCTTGACCAACTTCACAGCCTTTTATGAGAATGTAACAAGATGGATGGATGGATGATGGCAGAGCGGTGGATGTGGTCTACCTTGACTTCAGTAAAGCCTTTGACACAGTCTCCCACAGCATCCTCACAGCTAAGTTGAGGAGGTGTGGTCTAGACAATAGAGTAGTGAGGTGGGTTGCAAGCTGGCTTAAGGAGAGAAGCCAGAGAGTGGTAGTCAATGGTGCAGAGTCTAGTTGGAGGCCAGTATCTAGTGGAGTGCCTCAGGGGTCAGTACTGGGGCCAATATTATTCAATATATTCATTAACGATTTAGACGAGGGAATAGAGTGTACTATCAGCAAGTTTGCTGATGACACTAAGCTGGGAGGGGTGGCTGACATGCCAGAAGGCTGTGCTGCCACCCAGCGGGACCTGGATAGGCTGGAGAGTTGGGCGGGGAATAACCTAATGAAATTTAACACGGGAAAGTGTAGAGTCCTGCATCTGGGCAGGAACAACCCCAGGTTCCAGTATAGGTTGGGAAATTACATATTAGAGAGCAGTGTAGGGGAAAGGCACCTGGGGGTCCTGGTGGACAGCAGGATGACCATGAGCCAGCACTGTGCCCTTGTGGCCAGGAAGGCCAATGGCATCCTGGGGTGTATTAGAAGGGGGGTGGTTAGTAGATCGAGAGAGGTTCTCCTTCCCCTCTACTCCGCCCTGGTGAGACCACATCTGGAATATTGTGTCCAGTTCTGGGCCCCTCAGTTCAAGAAGGACAGGGAACTTCTGGAGAGGGTCCAGCATAGGGCAACAAAGATGATTAAGGGAGTGGAGCACCTCCCTTATGAAGAAAGGCTGAGGGAGCTGGGTCTCTTTAGTTTGGAGAAGAGGAGACTAAGGGGGGACCTTATCAATGTTTATAAATATATAAAGGGTGAGTGCCATGATGATGGAGCCAGGCTCTTCTCAGTGGCAAACAATGATAGGACAAGGGGTAATGGGGTCAAGTTGGAATACAAGAGGTTCCGCTTAAATTTGAGAAGAAACTTCTTCTCAGTGAGGGTGCCAGAGCACTGGAACAGGCTGCCCAAGGAGGTTGTGGAGTCTCCTTCTCTGGAGACATTCAAAACCCGCCTGGACATGTTCCTGTGCTACCTCACCTAGGCGTTCCTGCTCCAGCAGGGGGATTGGACTAGATCTTTTGAGGTCCCTTCCAATCCCAAACACTCTGTGATACTGTGATAAAAGGGTCTTCTCTCCTACCATTTGGTTGTTTTTAGTTTAGGACAGTAGAGCTTGTACAGCTCCATAGACCTTGCTACAGCACCTCTTGAGGAATTCACATTGTGATTCCTCCTCTCATGTGTTTGTCCTTGTGCCTGTCATACTATCAACAAGCTTTTTTTGCTCATCACATATTTCCTGTGAATGTCCCATCAGATGACCAGGTCCTGCTGTTCTCTGAAGACAGAGTCCTCTGCAAGACATCAATTATGTCCTTGCCACATGAGCTGCAATAGGGTTCAAATAGTCTCAGGGTGTTGTTCTGTTACATGATGGATCCACATCTCCTTTCTTTCAATGGAGTCCGCAGGAAAGAAGGCATCCTGGAAAAGAGCCACTGAATAATTCAGGTGGCCATAGATGAGCTGGGTGAATCTGTCCAGGAGCTCAGTTGAGTCTTTGGCCAATTCAGGCTTGAGATGTGGAAGTAATTTCTTTCCTGACAGTGGATTCTTAGTTAAGGATGAAAATTACTATTTAATCTTCCTAAACCACGCTAATGTAATTTTTGGTACCTTTTACACTATTTTGCCCTAACCAGCTCTAAAGCTTGATCCTGGAAGGATTTTACTGCCATTTCTAGGCTTTTCTAAAGTTCTCAGTGTAGCTGAGGTTTTGAAAAAACGTCTTTGTCTTATTAAATAGCTCTGTCAGCAGATCTCAAAGTAATACAGAAAGGAATACTTTCTCATTACTTTTTTTTTTTTATATAGGAGGAGACTGAGGTACAAAAAGGTGCAAAAACATGGCTATGGTCCACCATCAGGGTATCTGAAGGTGTAGAAGAAGAACTTGGGTCAGCAGTCTGGTTCTTTCTCCATAGGTTTGGACACTTTTTAAAGAGAAAAAATATTCACAAAATCCTCTTCATAACTATTTATTATAAGTTTTGAATGACATAGCTCTTTTTTTAAAAAAAAAAAAAAACAACACTGTCAGCAGAAATACTATCTTAACCATATCTAGTGCCACAAAGTTTCTGAAAATGGAGATGAGACTGGGAGTTGATTATGTGATTAATTTTGCCAAGCACATATCTAGCATAGAAAAGTATTCTATGCCTCAAGCAGTGTAGTACAAATGTCCCAATAAGATGCATGACTGATTTTGATTTGGCTCATTATTTATGCAGAACATTGGCTACTGGCTTATTGTCTTAAGTCCTGCAATATGACCCTTAACAGTGATTGTGACTAATACTAGAAACACTATTCAATTTTTCTGAAGGCTGCACATATAATAATAATAATAATAATTCTTCCTTGATAGTACTAGAAATCTGAGACAGAAGAGAAATAACTCAAATCTTGAAAATACTTGGATGTGAACAATAACATTTACTAATATTTACTTCACCAAACTTCAGCTGCCCAGGATCCAGACATGGAAGACCATGCAAGTTACCTAAAATGCCTTTTATAGTCAGTGGTGGGAAAGAGGCACTTCTGAAATATAATTCAGTTATCTGAAAGTAGTATCTAAGACATATCAGATAGCTCATTTTCTGGAAGCAGTTATTTCATTCCATTGATGACAGAGGATATAAGAGTGACTAACCCAGACTGGGATGCGCAAATTTTGTTTCCCTTCCTTCAAACATCTGAAATCTGTCTCAGGAGACTCCAAGAAACTCGGTGCTCTAATGTTTAAAGAAGATCCTTTGAAGCCAACTTTTAGACTGCTTCCATGAAGAAGTACAGAAAGGATGTCACTAGAAGAAAATGCTTTCAAGATCTTTTAAGTGAAACTTAAAGTCTACTGAAAAATATGTTTGCTCTTTGCTGGACTACTTTGCAATTTTTCTTTGGATAATCAGTTTCTCCGGGAAACAGTTTCTCTGTTGCTATGGGGTCACGAAAATTTTCAGTGCAAGTCTTTGAAACCTCTGAAGGATAATGCACGAATACATTCCTGTCGATTTTTGCATGTCAGTCTCAGAAATGTCCAGCACCAAATATTCATCACTCATAAAGAGCTACAGGACATGCAAGGAGATAGGATTGTTTCAAGGAAGCTTCTTCACTGAAAGCAAGGGAATTTTTTTAAAAAAATTAAATGGGTAATTAACTCCCTGCCTCATTAAGAACACATATGGTTAGCCACCTGAGTTGCTGGAATTTTAAAAGCTAGTGTTGGAGCAGAAGAAAGCCTCAAGATAAAGTCCAATATAGTCAATGAGACTATGGAGTAACCAGATGGAGTTCACAACTCTTTTCAATCACGTTTCCCTAATACACCAATAAATGAACTGACTATTGAGAATATTTCTGGAAACACCATATTTTAACTTAGCCTGGAAGACCAGTCAAGGGAGACAATCTTTCAGTGTTTGTGGTTGTGGTATTAAGATCACAGACTGAACTTCAGCCAGCAAAGCTCCCATTTTTCTTACAAACCTTTTGCAACTTACTATGCTCGACCAACAAAAGCAGCAAGTATTACTCAGCAAATTGATCTGGTGTGTGATTCAAAATAATGAACACATTTAAGAAAATTATGAGCTGTTGACAAGCAGTTCATGAATGTAGAAACATGACCTGCCATGATAGATTTTCTCTCATCTGGGTAAAAGTAATTTCAATATTATGGAACCACTAACAAAAAGGAAGAAACATTTCTGCATTAAGAGGCCTAGGCAACATTTATCTCCCATTAACTTCAGTAAGTACTTCGTTCTCTTGAGTCTTATTAGTATTTAGACAGACAGTTCTGAAAAATATTTTGAAACATTAAAAAGTCATCAAAATTGAGGAAACTCATAATAAATGTGTTATACATGCAAAGCAACGTAAGCAGCAGAGCTAATAAGTGTTAGTGTTCATATCTCAAGCTTTGTATTCTCATGCTTTTATTATGTCAAAGCTGCCACTAGATTTTCCCTAGTGTGGAGAATCACGGTTGTGCATGCTGACATGGCCTCTCTGGTATCTAATAAAGACTGATCTCAAGATTCAGTCTCTTTCTCAGTGAGGACACTAACAAAGGGAATTGACTGCTACCCAGCTGTCAAATTTTGTTAAAACTGGCCAGCAGGTACAAAAAGTGTTGAGATAGATGCACACACACACACACACAGAGGTTTAAGCTACTCTGAGCAAGTCTCACTTAGGAGGCAGGCTAAAAGTAGGCGGATATCTGGTCCTAAGAATTAATTTATTTTAAAAATCAAACTAGTGCGCCTGCTTTTAAATAAATGCAAAAACCTCAAACTTTCAGATCTCTGGAGCTACCATGGAATTATCTTCATACTTTGTGTGGAATACCTGGTGCTCACAAAAGAATGCTAAAAACCCCTTAACTTTCATTTACAGTACATCAGTCATCTCATATTAAGGAAGATCTTTACATGTATTTGGTTCTGTACCTTCCCTTTTCACATCAGCATCCATAATATAAAAATATCTTTTTAAAATTGAACTGCAATAAATATTTCTCTTCTCAGGAATTATTGTAAAAGCAGCAGGTGCTCATGTTTTGTTGAAAAAAATAATTGCTAATGGCTCAGACATTCATCTAGCACATCAGATTTTTTACTTACTCATTGTGTCTTCAGCCTTTATATCAAAAAGTGAAAGACGTATGACAAACAGCTTCTCTTTAGGAAATAAAAAAATATGAAGAAATGTTGCCTATCTCAGGTTCTTCCTGAAATGTTTATTATACCCAGTCCTGCCCAGATGGTCCAAAGCAGAAGGATCTAGACCATGTTCATGACCATATTAATTCTTGCTCCCACAGATACCACTAACAAGAGTAAGGAAAAAAATCCTCACAAAGCAGATCTGTCTAATATATGTTTCTTTCTGGGAGAAATAATTTTTCATGTCATTATTAAATAAGAATTGTGGTAGATCTCTTTCATAATGTTATATATATGAAATTATTAAGAAAACTACTTGAAAGTTCTCATTAAGGAAAAGAAGTCTTCAGTAAACTTCAGTGGGACTTCTGGTGCTCCTTATTTTCTTAATATGGGCTGTAGATATCAGTGAATCATAGAATTATAGAATGTCCTGAGTTGGAAGGGACCCACAAGGATCATTGAGTCCAACTCCTGTCCCTACAAATGACAACCCCACAGTTTAATGACTACTAACTGTACTGTGCCATTTCTTTTTGTATCCTCACACAGATGAACAATGTACGATGACATGATGAATATAAAGAAGGTTTAAAATAATGATTTCTTCAAAAGATTCCCCCTGCTGCAGTCAGAGCTTTTAAAATTAGCCTGGCCTCCCAACTGCTTTGTTGGTTTGCTTTCTCTAATTTCTTTGGAATTCACCAGCAAATGTCCAGGAGGTTTCCTTAATGAGATAGATGTTCAGACTATTTCTACAGTTTTAAAAAAATGTTAGATCTCTTTTCTTAGAAGAGTAAGGACATTAATGGTGAAGAGAAGAATTAATCAGACAACAGAGTGAATGAATAGACCAATCATTGCAAAAACTGTTTTACTGAATTCTCCTTTGTTGCCTTTTTTTTTTTTTTTGTTAATCTTTTTTAAAGTCCTGAAGATGTCAAGACCAGAGCTGAGGAATAAGGTCTCACATTTCTGTTGATCTACTTTAATTGATATATCTCAGCTTTTCACCAGTCTCAGCTTTTATTAAAGATTTTTAGAAAACATGTGTTCTTCAGTCAAATGATACAGCATGGAATCTTTCTCTACTCACTGGTTATGTGAACTACTGCGGGATGACAATTTCTCAGGCAATAGTACTGGTTGTAAATGGTCACATAAAGCAAAAATTGAGGCATTCAGTTTATTACATATTATATGGGATGAACTGAGTGATATAGTAGATGATGGTGAACTGTGAGACAATTTATTTATCCTTTTTCATTAAAATTTGATATGCACTCATAACTCACAGTGGGCAGAATGAAGTTTCCTAGTTTATAAGAGAAGATCCTCCATATCTCATATTTTAAAATAAAGTAATAGTTACTGCAAACGAAACATTTCATTTAGGATGTCTTGAATAACATTTGGGTCAAAAAGATAAATACAGTAATTAATCAATGCTAATTATTTTTTTGGGTCACATACTGGTAGCTTATACTAAATGCAGCAATTTAACATGTTAAATGACTTTTAACAGTCACTAATGCTGTTCTGTATTTTAGGCCATAAATAAAAATAAATACCCATCTCAATTTCCCTTACAGAATCTATCTGGAATACCTATCTATAGTATTTTATTAATCTATTTTAGATGTATGTAAGAAACTCCTCACCGTGACATCTGGTGACATATTCAGTCATAATTGTAAAAATACTAAGTCTAAAAAATGGCATACTCCCTCTTGCCACACTCTCCAGTAGGAAAACTAACTGTTCTGATATTTTTACCCCTAAATAATATCAACTTAATAGGAAAACCAAACCAAACCAAAAATACAACAAACAATAACAAAACACCGAACACAAACAAAACAGCCCAGAAGAGAGGAAAACTAATTAATAAAGAAAGCAAATTATGTTTCCATTCAGAAATGTTATCGCAGTGCTAAGCAGGAATTTTCACATAATCTGATCCCCAACTAACCATCACGGGATATGCTCAGATATTTACCTCTCACTCTTTTTCCTAATACGTTTCTATGAAAGAAGAAATGTTTGAAGCACAACACTAGAGTCACTAGCCATGACACCTCTCAGAAATATAACCTTTTCTATGATAGGAATAAGCAGCTGTGTTTACAACATATATATATATATATATATATATATATATTAAAGAAAAGCAAAAAAATACTGAAAAGTACCTACATAAAAAAATATGACCTTCCAAGACTCCTCTCAGCCCAAGCAAACATTCTTAACAGGAATTTTTCTACTGGTACATTAATGGTGTATCACTTATGATGACTGCTGGAGACAGAATACTAAGATAGGTAAGACCTTTGGCCTTACCCAGAACAGTTATTCTTCTGAGCAAGTTACAATGAAAAAATTTCCAAACCTAAAACAGTTAAAGAAAAAAAAAAAAGAAAGAAAGGAAAGAAACCGGCTGAAGTACATAAAGACAAATATATATAAGCTTGGAGTTTTATTGCAAGATTCCTAGCAAGATGATATACATATAAACAATACATACAATATGTATATACAATGATATACATATAAACATTGGAATGGCCTGCCCAGGGAGGTAGTGGACTCGCCGTCCCTGGAGGTTTTTAAACTGAGATTGGACATGGCACTTAGTGTCATGATCTAGTAAACGGACTAGAGTTGGACGCAGGGGTGGACTCGATGATCTCTGAGGTCTTTTCCAACCCAGTCAATTCTGTGATTCTGTGATTCTGTGAATATGGTAGTGAATCAAGTTTCCTTACAGGAAGGGAAATTCTTTCAAAAAGCCAAATCAGAATGACAATTAAAAAAACCCACAGGATTTTCTGAAGAAATTTTCTCCCCAGATTTTTTTTTGAAATAAATTATGTACATGCTTTCTTTGCAGGTTCTAATTAATTTAACTTTCTCTTTGTATGTAGCAAAAAGTTTAATCTCTCTAACAGAATATGCATTTTTATGACTGCATAGAGTTGGCATTTTCATTAGCAAAGCCTTCTGACAGAAAAATTTTGAAACAGTTCTAATATGCCTTTTTATGTGGTGTGGATGCATCCAGATGCACACACACACACAGATACACACCCTCATACAGAAGAGAAACTCTCCTCAGGTGTTCTTAGTCATTCAGGCCATGTATCAAAATGTTCTGAAAGTGAAATGGCAACAATCTATTATGAGCTCATTTTTTAATAGCCATCCTAAGCATTATTAAAATAAAATGGAACAAGTTACTATTTTGATGAAATCTTTAGCAGGTGATCATCAAGAATAAGCCTGTTTCTACCTTCTTTATTCTGCTTCCATCTGCAGTCTGGATGAAATGTTTCTCCTTGTACAGAGAGACCCACACAAAGCTTACCCACTTTGTAAGCCTTGCGTAAACCTATTTTCAGGCTTAGTAATGAACAGGATTTTCATAAGCTTAGTGAACAGGAGTGAAATTCAGCTTTTCCAAATGTGAGATAGTGCCTGTGGAATAGAAATACTCATTTGCAGAGCAGCCTACGATCTTTCTGGAAATAATATACAGTTACACTCTGCAAACGAGATGTATTATCATTATGGTGACGAGAAGATCAAATATTTCTTTTTCTTCCATAGTCAAAATATTGTTAATGGATGATTTTCTGCCTGGAAGGACATTTTATTGAAATTATGTGCTTAGCCCACCACTCGTTGACTGAATAAGATGAAAACAAATGAAAAAAGAAACCTGCATGAGAATACTTTATGGAAGAAAAAAAAGAGAGAGAGAATTGGGAAATGGGGATGTTCATTCTTCTTGTATGTTTTATTTCTTTTGTGTTTCCCTTTCAATCTTGTTGGATCATGTGTTCATCAGAGCAGCGACTTTTTGTAGTTATTTGAGTAAGACTTGATAATAATGGTATATATTCCTAGCTGTTCCTTAGGTGTTGTTAGGGTACCAATGAATAAAAACATCAAGGATGTCTCCATTGAAATGTTTAGCAATATGGGTTGTAATTTTCAGGGCTACCATTGCATTTCAGTGTGAGTTTGGTAATTTTAGACTCATTCTTTCAGACTTCAGTTTTGTTTGTTTTTTTCTTTGATGAATTGCTGTTCTGTATTTGCTTGTTTTTCGGAGTTATCCTGGCCAGTTTATACTGGTTAGATTAAACAAAATTATCACTTAAAATATTATTTTGTATAATTTTAAATGTATGATACATCAATCATTCTGTCAGTTGAAAGGCAGTGCAGTGCTATGCTTAGCTGAAGCAATAGTCCTGATGATAATAACAAGCTATTAAATTTGCTTATGCAGTGTTGGAAGAAAGAGCCCAAGAATTATAATAGAAGGGAAAATCTTTACCATACCCACTTCTGGGTATTTCTACCAATTAAAAAGGAATACGTAAAAGATGGCACAGCCACACTAACATTTACGGACCTATACTTTGGACAGTATAAACCACTTTCTGACTGATGATACAAGTTCCTCCCCACTCCCAAACACGTCTCCAATTCTGTCCTAGTTCCACAGTCACACTATGACAATCAGCCCCTCCCAGGTCATTGAGGAAAGCAGTAATGACTCCTGGGCTATTTTTCACTTTCAGTTGCTGTTATGGAGTGTTTGAAAACTTGATGAATATCGGAGTGCATTTTAGCATAATACTCAGGAGTTGAATAAAACATAGAGATACAGAAGACCGATTGATATGAATGACATATCTCTGCTATCCATTAGAAAGACTACATGCACAATAGATTTTTTGGTTGGAAAAAAAGAACAGGATGACTTTACCAGAGCCATTTGCCAGCTGCTCAGTGAATAGGTCAGAGGCATAAGAAAGATAGCTTCCCTGTTAAAAGTGTTAGTTGTGTTGCTCATTCATCATGCATGCTCATTGTGTTCTGGCTCTCTGCAGTAGTAGAGACTGAGGAAGTAACTCAGTTTTGATTTTCTTCAACTTCAGCTTTCTTGTAATTTCATAATGTTGTTTTGATGATGTCATAGACTCCTGCAATTTCCAAGTCTGCGTTGTTACTTCTGTCCAGGATTAAGAAATGTATTGAGATAATAATTTTGATAAAACATATGATAGGATACAAATTCCATTCTCCATCACCTTGTTATATCTCACATATACCTTTTCATGAACGTACATGGCCCTGAAATATATTTTATCAAATGCCAAGTACAGAATTCTACTGAGCATGTAAGTACAGAGAAATAACTGCGTAAGCCAACTTTCTTCATTGCTTGGAAAGACGGAAGGGAACAGCTAAACACCCTGCCTGTTCCCTCACAGGAAGAAGTCAAAACAGATCCTATCAGATATGTGCCTTCCAAAAAAAGCCACGTGCAGCTCTAGAAGCACAAGTTGCGTATCACTGATTTAGTCAGTTCTTCCATCTGCAAAGAGCCCAAAATGCTTTACAAACTTTACAAGAAGCATTTCATCCACCACTGAAGTGCAGCCGCCTATGGAGCAAAACTTGGCAGCTGTTTAACAGAAAACATAAATCCTACACAATAGTTTAGAAGAAGAATTTTTGAAGAATAGTGCAGATGGGAATGTAGGGAGGTAGAAAGTAGTTATATAGACTGGGTGTATATATAGGCAGGGTATGCAGGTTGGTAAAAACAACCAAAATTAAAAATTTGTCATATCACAAAACATTTCAGGCACTTTGATACATGTCTCAGAGAAAATAATTTCATAAAAGTTTAGAGAGTACTATCTCATTTTTTTGTTTTGGTTTGGTTTTGTTTTAATCCTCCAATGGGTCTATTTTAATCACTTTATCCATCTGCATGTTAACTGAGAATGAAATCATACCTGTGCTCTGAGACAGCCACCAGCAGCACTAGCCATGAGGTAAAATAATTTGTCAGTACGCAGAAATGTTATCACTTTAAATAGAAAACATTCACAGTATTTCGGAAGTTGAAAGCCAGGTTTGTAGCACCCATCCACAGATATGATTCTTGATTTTCAGTATTATAAAATTATCGGTTTTACCTTTTCAGGACCATACCTGTAATGTATTCTTTCCATAAAGAAAACTTCTAACAGTCCCAAATTTATACTAGCCCAATCAGTGATTTAATTTTGGAGAAATTGTACAGAAAGGAAAAGAAAAAAGAAAACAAAACTCTGGATTCTCTTTGTCAGTTTCTTTATGAGGCCTTTTAGGAATTGTGTATGTTAGAAAGGACCAGCACTGTATTTATGCTAGTAAGTTAA
Source organism: Columba livia (assembly GCF_036013475.1). Classification (NCBI taxonomy): domain Eukaryota; kingdom Metazoa; phylum Chordata; class Aves; order Columbiformes; family Columbidae; genus Columba; species Columba livia. The sequence goes on from NC_088602.1 coordinate 67,269,002, forward strand.
ACAGCCTCAGTCACTGATGCCAACTGTCACGAAACGGCTTGCATGGTTATTTTAGCATCTAAACGATTGCATTCAATTTGTATATGTGGTCTTTGTGGACTCCCATATCGTGTGTAAGGGTTACCTAGGACACTGCTAGTTGGCCTGGGTCAAAACAGGAATAATTCTAGGCATTTAATACAAAAAATGATTAAATTTCAAGGTCTAGGAATGTTTCCTGGCACTGCTTATTTTACTAGTGTAGGTGTAGTCTAGAAACAGTATAAGCAATTAGCAGCTTAAAAATAAAACACTTTTGCAGTATTTTGAGAGACTGTCTAACGGAAGCTGAACAGTAAAGCATATAATAAATAGATGAAATAATTTTTCTCTTTAACAACTGTAAAGGTTGTTAAATATGGGTCATTGAATAGGGCTAGGAAAAAAATACAGCATTAAAAAATTGACTCTTTTTATTTTTACAGTTCTACTGGAATTGTAAGAGTGTGTGTGTTTTGGGGAACAAAATCCCAGCATTGAAAAAATCCGTGTCTGAAGCTGTGACTAGCACTAGACCACAGTGAATGGTCTAACAAAACGGCATCTTTTCCTCTTCATTACATTTTGCCTCTTCTACCTTCCAGAGAAAAACACATTCAAACATTGTACATGTCCTCTCCTCAACCTGATAGGAGCCTCTGGTATTGTGTAAAGCACTAAAGTACTCTGTAAATAAGGAAGCATTTGGATGTTGGGTGGGGTTCAGATCATTACAAGGTTGGGAGTCATGAAAAGAAGAAAAAATACATTTTCATGTGATTTGGGATTATGAATATCCCTAAAGTTACATTTAAATACACAGTGATGGCCCTCTATCTGTAAATGAAATTCTGTCAGCAGAAGTATCTAAATCCTTCACAAAGAGAAATCAATTATTATTAGTTTAGGTTTCCCTTATAAGAACCTCCATTAGTTTTCCATAGCACTATGGAAAGGGAATAAAATGTATTTGTGGATTTTAAACAGCTTTTCTGGCTTTAACACTGCTGAACGTTATTCAAGTAGAAAGCACTGAGAAGTGGCGGGATTTCAAGTCACCCATTCACCTTGGGGTGCCATGAACTAAAAGCATTAAAAAATCAACGTCAAGAAGGACAAGGTCACTTAAAGTATCAGTTAAAATGCATGGAAATTAAGTAAAAGTTATGTCAGTAAAATGCATTCAATAAATTAAGTGAAACTAAACAAAGCCCTAACAGTTAAAAAAAGCTGTACAAAGAAAAAGCCCAACTGGAGAGAAATGGGAAGTTTCCACATTAGCATATTGTCTGCTGTGTATTTTAAGCTTCTTCAGTATACTGATCAATTATTGTATCCAATACATTGGAGCTATCTGCCCTAATATAGCAGTGCCTTCAGCATCCTTCATGGTCTGTCTGGTTGCAAGAACTGATTCAGCCACCCAAACTGACCTTGGGAGGGAAGATGCAGCTGTCCAGGTACCAGGCTACAGAGTGTGCCCGAGTTTCAGCTCGGGGACTGACAGTAGCAGCGAGCGAGCCTGTGGGCAATGTGCCCAAATGAAGGAGCTGGTGGCAGAGCTTCAAGAGGAGGTGTCCAGGCTGAGGAGCATCAGAGAGTCAGAAAAGGAGATTGACTGGTGGACTCACAGTCTGCCATCCCTAATGCAGGAGCAGAAACCAACTATGGCACCAGACACAAAGGATCTCCTAGCCTCTTGCCACTTGTCTGCAAGGGGTGACCCAGCAGATGGGGAAGAATGGAAACAGGTTACAGCTCGGGGCAGCAGGCGAACACACTATCAGCCTGCCCCACCTTCCCAGGTGCCTGCATACAACAGGTATGGAACATTGGTATTGGATGGGCAAGCAGCTGATGCTGCTGATGAATACCCTTCTGGGAAGGAGGGGTCCTCTAAACAACCCATGCCCCACATGAAACCCAGCAAACTAATTAAAACCTCACATGAAAAGAGAAAAAGAAGGGTAATTGTCATAAATGACTCCTTTTTGAAGGGAACAGAGGACTTGATATGCCCACCTGACCCAACCCACAGGGCAGTCTGCTGCCTCCATGGGGACAGGGTAAGAGACGTGGCTTAACGACTCCCCAGGCTGGCAAGGTTCTCTGACTATTACCCACTATTAGTTTTTAATGTTGGCAGGGAAGAGAGAGGTAAGAGTAGTATTAAGCAAATCAAAAGGAATTTCAGAGCTTTGGGGCAGCTGGTCAGTGGTCCAGGTGGTCAGATGGTTTTCTCCTCCATCCTTTCAGTAGCAGGCAGGAATACAGAACAGAACAGGCAGGTCCAACTAATCAACACATGGCTATGTGGTTGGTGTCATTGATGGTTTTTCATCTTGGGGTTTTTTGACTGCAGGATAGTCAGTTCTTCACTAGGTATTCTGACACCTGATGGAATACACCTTTCATGGAAGGGGAAAAGGGTGTTTGCTCAGGGGCTAGCAAGGCTCATTGATAGGGCTTTAAACTAGATTGGAAAGGGGTAGGCGGTAGTGCCAGGATAGTCAGCGATGAACAGTGGGATGGCACACCAGAGCCTGAGGAGCTTGGCAGCAAGATTCTTCAGACTGCGCCACGAGGTGAAGGGCACAATCAACCACACTTGAAGTGCTTCTACATTAATGCATGCAGCATGAAGAAAAAGGAAGACGAACTAGAAGCCTTGGCCCCGTCCCAGGGATATGATACAATTGGCACTAGCGAAACCTGGTGGGATGAATCCTGTGACTGGTGCACCATGATGGATGGCTACAGGCTATTCAGAAGTGGTAGGCATGATAGGAGAGGCAGGGAGGTAGCACTGTATGTAGCGAAGGGAATGGATTGCATGGAGCTGGCAGCTGGTGATGGCAAAGTTGAGAGCCTCTGGGTAAGGAATAAGAGTCAGATGAATAAAGTGGATGTTGTTGTGGGTGTCTACTATAGGCCACCCAGCCAGGATGATGACGATGAGGAATTATTCTTTAATGAACTAAGTGAAGCCTCATCTGCCCTTACCCTTATGGGGGACTTCAACTTGCCAGATGTCAACCGGCGATATCACACAGCTGGCACCAACAGGTCCAGAAGATTCCTAAAGCATCTGGATGATAACTTCTTGGTGCAGGTACTAAGGGAATTGAGCAGGAAAGTTGCCTTCCTAGATTTGATTCTCATTAACAGAGAGGGTCTCATGGGAGAAGTAGTGACTGGTGGCTCCCTTGGCCACAGCAAACACGAAGCAGTCAGGTTCAAAATCTTTGCTAATTGGAGGAAAACTGCAAGCAAGACCTTAACACTAGATATGAGGAGAGCAGACTTCAGTCTGCTCAGAGAAGTCCCTAGTAAGAGTCCCTGGGAAGAAGCTTTTGAAGGTGTTGGGTTGTATCTGTGTTGGTCGTTTTTTAAGTATCACCTACTAAAAGCACAGGACCAGTCAGTTCCAAAATGCAGAAAATCTAGCAGGCAAGGCAAAAATCCAGCTTGGTGAAGCAAGGATTTCTCCTTGAGATACAGCGAAAAAAGAAATTACGTGGTCAGTGGAAGCAAGGTTTCATAATGTGGGAGGAGTACAGAGATGCTGTTCACCACTGTAGAGAGGAAACTGACACTGCAAAAGCTCAATTAGAATTGAAGCTGGCCAGTACTGTGAAGGACAATAAAAAAAGGCTTTTAAAAAATATATTAATGGCAAAAGGCAAACTAGAAATAACACTGGTCCATTATCTGATGAGCATAGTCACGTTATTAGCAGGGACATAGACAAAGCCAAGATGTTTATTGCTTTCTTTTGCTTTGGTCTTCAACACTGATGATGGATTTGGGGACTCCCATAACCCTGGGCTAGAAAACCATGGCTGTGAGAACAATAAACTCCCAATGAATCCAGAACTTGTATGGAATTTTCTACTCCAGCTAGATCCCTGCAAGTTGATGGGGCCTAATGGGATTCATCCAAGGGTGCTTAAAGAGCTGGCTGACATCATAGCAAGACCTCTCTCCATGATTTTTCAATGTTCCTGGGAATCTGAGGGGTCCTGGGTGACTGGAAGCTGGCAAACGTTGTCCCAGTCTACAAGAAGGACAACAGGGATGACCCTGGCAACCACAGGCCTGTCAGCCTCACTTCTGTTCCTGGCAAAATCATGGAGAAGATTGTTCTGGGAGTTATTGAAACATATCTAAAACAACAGCAGAGTCGTTGGTCCCAGCCCGCACAGGTTCATGAGGGGAAAGTCTTGCTTAACAAACTTAATTATGTTCTACAACAAGGTTACACTCCCAGTTGATGAAGGGAAGCCTGTTGATGTGATCTTTTCGGATTTCTGTAAAACCTTTGATACAATCTCTCACAGTATTCTCCTGGACAAGATATCCAGCATACAGCTGGATAAATGCACAATGCAATGGGTGAGCAATTGGCTGACGGGCTGGGTTCAAAGGGTTCTAGTAAATGTGGTTATGCCAGGCTGGTGACCAATCACTAGTAGGGTTCTGCAAGGATTCATCTTAGAGCAAGTACTCTTCAATGTCTTTATAAATGACTTAGACTCAGGACTTGAGGGATTACTTAGTAAGTTTGCTGATGATGCAAATTTTGGAGGAACTGTCAACACTCTTGAGGGTAGAGTGGCCCTGCACAGGGATCTGGTCAAAACGGAGATCTGGGCAACCACCAATCACATGAAGCTCAACAAGGGCAAGTGCCAGATTTTGCACCTGGGACATGGCAACCCTGGCTGTACATACAGACTGCGGGACAAGATGTAGGAAAGCAGAACCGCAGAGAAGGATCTGGGGGTTCTAGTCAATGGGAAGTTGAACATGAGCCAACAGTTTGCCCTGGCAGCCAAGAGGGCCAACTGTGTCCTGGGGTGCATCAAGCACAGCACTGCCAGCCAGGCGAGGGAAGTGATTGTCCCTCGCTGCTCTGCACTGGTGCGGCCTCACCTGGAGCACTATGTGCACCACAGGATAAAGAGGATATAAAGCTACTGGAGAGTGTCCAGAAGAGGGCTACAAAGCTGGTGAAGAATTTGGAGAGGAAGCCATATGAGAAGCAGCTAAAGTCACTAGGTTTACTCAGCCTGAAGAAGAGGAGACTGAGGAGAGACCTCATCATGGTCTACAGCTTCCTCACAAGGGGAGGAGGAAAGGTAGGAGCGGATCTCTTCTCTTTAGTGACCAATGACACTAAGGGACCAATGACTGAAGGAATGGCAGGAAGATGTGCTATGGAAGGTTTAGGTTGGACATTAGGAAAAGATCCTTTACCCAGAGGGTGGTGGAGCACTAGAACAGGCTCCACAGGGGGGTGTCATGACCCCAAGCCTGACAGTGTTCAAGAAGAGACTGGACAATGCCCTCAGACACATGGTGTGAACAATGGGGTTATCATATGCAGGAACAGGAGTTGGACTCAATGATCCTCATGGATGACTTTCAACTCAGGACATTCCATGTTTCTTACACAGCAAGAGTATTAAATAGCAAAGTAGTGGAAGAAGAATATTTTGATTTTAATGGTTTTTTTTGAGGACTGCATTTAGGTTTTCCTGTGTTTTATATTAGGTATTTTACTCTAATAATGGATGGTAATTATATATCTTCTCCTCAAATTGATCATAAATACCCAATAGCTGACTTTCCCCTGGGTGCTAATGATGATGTATGGCAATTTTGTTTATGATAATTCATTTGTATTACTGAGGCAAGTGACACATGAAATGATTCTCAAACTTTTGAGCTAGCAATGCAAATAGGTAAATTAGCTTTCTTAAAAATGCATATCTTCAAAAATTCATAGTTTGGTGGTCGCTGGTGCCTTTTACAGACTTTTGAATTGTGATGCTGACAAAATAATAGTATGCCTGCTTGGTGCATCAGCCAAAGCAATTACATAGTTTGCCAAAAGGACAGGTGCTAACAAGTGTTTTGTTTTTCTTTAACATAGCAGTGAATACCTGACCTTTGGTTTAAAGTTTTTATTGACAGTATAATGCTGATGGTGTTGGCTGAGGAAATTTGGCTGGACTGCTGAAAGAAAGCATATAGACTCCAATTTAAAACGGGCAGTGTAAAGAATAAGATGCCTGCTCCTTCAACACTTACTGGTGTTAAACACTGAGCTGCTGTGCTCAGACTCACAGGCAGCCAGGCATCAGTGCACAGCCATCCTTCCAGAAAGGAGACTCTGGCATGACCCACATGCAGCTAAGCACCAGGGAAGCTGAGAGCGGCCTGTCATTCTGATTACACGGCCTGTTGAGAAGAAGGGATTTAAAACAAGTGGAGCCAATATAAGCTGGTGGTTTAAGGAGAAAAAGTTTGTTATTGCCTGAATTTACAGTCTTTGCCAGTATTCCAAAGTGTAATTGGCCTACATCAGTGCTTCTTCATACTATTTTTAGGAAAAGCACTTTTTACAGAGAAACTGGACAGTCTGTACACAATATAATTACAGTGGACAACAAAAAAAGCTAAATCTCTCTTTCTGAAGAAAAACCACTCCGACAAAGCCAGGTGAATGGCTGCTATCTACTCTCCTCCCCTCTGACTCACAAACCCTGAATTCAGATGTGATACCACTCACAATACTCTGTCACAGAAAGCAGAAAGCTCTCTACAGTGTCACCTACCTACAAATCCATGATGGGAACCTGCAGTTATGGTATCAAATACACTTCAGGGGGGTCTTTAAATTTCTGCTCTGCATTTTTTTGTCCTATACACTATGAATATGCATTCTGTCAGAGAGAACTCTGGGAAGAGACACATGGGGTAAAATGATTTGGAAGAGTTTGAAGAAAAGCTTTACTAGTCTCATGTGAAAAATAGTGATGCCAATGAAGAATGCCTAATTATCACTGGGGGTAAATAAATGTGTTCAGTTTCAATGCACTAAACAAACCTGCTGGCTCCTGACACATCCAGTTCTGGGAGGCGAAAGGAAATCCCTCTTTTATGTATCTCCCCAGAGGCTTCAGGCCGGGGGAGGGGTATGACCAAGCTGGCCATGATGTGAGGTAGGTCACTGAAAGTTTTATTGAGCTTTTATGAACACAGTTGCATCCACGAGTCAGTTGTTACACTACAAATTAAGGCTGAAGTCTTGTCAACCTAAGCCAACACTATTGTAAAATGCTCTGAGGTTTCACCTGTGAGCTGGGACGTACCCTCACATGCTATGGGTGTGCAGAACAGGTCACACCTCCAGGCAAGGCTCCTAGTATAATCAGTGCCAGCGGGAATTCGTAGTTGACAGCTGGAAGAGGACAAAGACCAGCTTCTCAGCCCTTGCCTTGGCCAGTGCTGGCTGGGAGCTGCCTGCCTGCTGCAGGCAACGTCAGTGCCTCTGTCTGCCTGCGCCTCCATATTGGCTCAGCTCCACCTTGGTTGAATTCACATGGTGAGGCAGCTGGGGAAGCATGTCCCATGCCTCTCATCAGAAACAGGGCTCCCCTTAGTGTTACAGCAGGGCCAGGGGTGGCATCCAGGGGTCAGCAGCCTTGTTCGGTGGGTTGCCAGCCAGGCTGTGAGTAAGCTTGAGACTGAAACCCCTTGTTCATGTAGACATAACTTTTGTCATCTTGCAGTTGAATTGTTCCCCAGCAAGACAAACCAGCAGCTGGGCATAAAGAAGACGACAGAGGAGATATGGCCAAGGGGCAGGAAGGCAAGGCTGGAGTGACTGTGAGTGGTGAGGACCAGTAGCTCTCAGAACCTAAGACCAAATGCCTGACCACTGCCCCCATATCTCTCTGCCTTCCCAGTCAGCAGGAGGCACTGCTCAACCAGGCAGCCATCATTTTTGGTCTGGGGCCAAAACGCATCTGTCAGCCAATAAGTGAGCGTTACAAACACAATCTACTGGACTAACTCTAGTGTATATATTTTCAAAGTTCATATTTATAGTTTGCAAACTCTGTCTTTCAGATAGCAAGTCCTAGTAGCACCAGAAGCTGTTGAATATTCCAATCAAACACAAAATTAGAACAAGATTCTGTGCCACAAATACAAAGTAAAGCCATCTGCCAAATTTCTAAAATACCTCACCTAGAGATCTGGTAATTTCTCTTTTAAGATAATCATAATATACAGCTTGCCCCTAAATAAGCAGCCTCTGCTGTGTTCAGTAGGTTTTATAGTAAATTGAAAGACTATCTTCATGCTTATGGTTGGCTTTAAATATGGCAACTGCTTCAAAGTTTCCAAAGAAAGGACAACATTTTTTTATTATTTATTAGTTCATTTTAGGTCGGTGGAGAATTTTCAAAGACATTCTCCTTTACTGTCTTATAAACCCGGAGAGTTAAGTAAGTATTCTCAAATAAGCACAGTTTACAGTATGTCAGCTTAAAATAAAATCATAACACATTTCTAAATTGATAGAAATTGCATAGCACCAAATGAGAAATAAGGATTTTTATCCTCTCATTTATACATGCTTGTCTCTCTGTCTATAAACATATGTTTGCACATACTGTGTATTGATAGATTAACATATAAAATTACAACACTGCATTTGCAACACTGTACTTAAAGTTGTGTCTGCATTTTTACTTCAGGGGTTTATATCTCAGCTATAAAAAATTCTCTCTAGCCTGAATCTTGGCAAAGATTGACAAGCTACAAATTATTATTTTCTTTTTAGAAAAATTAGGAGAAAATGTCAAGACAATAATCCCATTCTCTTCATAGTGAAAAAAGGATCTGTGGATTGATCCAGAATGCATGCTAGTTGGTAACTCAATCAGAGCCAAGAGAACAAATTTTCACTATTATGGACTTGGCTCATTTTGCTGTGGGAGTGAAATTCTGCACCCCCTTAGCCACTAATGTGATCTGCTTTCTTCCTCTGTTTTTAGCAACTTAAAAGAAAACATCGTATCCTTAAACCATTTACCAGTCATCTGTAAATGTTCATGATTAACAACAATTCTATTCTGAATTATAGTGAAAAATTACAGAACTGATTCAGAAAGCAGTAAGATCACCTTGGGATTTCACTGTAAGAGTTGGCTGACAACACAGAACCAGACAAGACTGAATGTTAACAAGCCTGATAGAATAGCAACTTCACTACATCCAACAACTGGAGCTGATTTTAGAGGGACTTTGTAGAAACTGTGGGAGGAGGAGAGATACAGGACAATCTACCACGCAACAGCTCTTCTGCATTTCCCACGGGTGGGCCAATTTCTCCCATTTAGCATGAATGTTAAAACAGTCCCTGCCACTGTGGTGAAGAGATGGGATTCGTGCTTTAACTTGTGTGTCCAAACAGCAGTAGTCAATGAAGTCAAATGGTTTTCTAACTTTTGTATAAGAAATTCTGCCACCAGAGCTCAACTAGTTCAAAGTAAGCAGTATGAGATATTTGATAAAAAGCTGATCATCATCATAAAGTGCAAAAATGAAATTTATTCTGGAGAGTGCAGAAAAAACTGTTCAGGATCAAATATGAATTTTGTGTCTCACAGGAATACCGTGTGCCAAAATATGTCACCCTTTGATAGAGCTTCTGCAAGCAGCCTGTCTGGGTTGCAATAACTGCATTTCAATCCAAGATAAAAGTTTGTCTGTCCTATGGGGTAATTATAGCTCTGTGAATGTGTAAGAGTGGTAAGGCTTCTTTCCATAAGAAGCCAGTGAGAACCTTTTGATTGTGCAGGAGATGTGATAACTATATGATAGGCCTCATCAGCCTTCACTGGTTGAGAAAGGGCTGAGGCCCATTTTTCACTATTTTAGGGCCCTCTGTAGGGAAGTGAGGAGGATGGCTGTCCAGATATTCAACTCTCATTCATGTCACTTTAAACTAAGGGAAGATGGTAGAGGTTTATTTAGGCTTAGAGTATAGCATGAGGATGGACAGCTATAGGCAGCAATATCTAAAGCTGGCTCACATGAGCTGCTTGAGCTGGAGACTCAGATATCCTTAGGGCAGATGTCTCTGTGATCTGCATTGGCTGGAGAAGTTCAGAATGCATGTCATTTCTTATTAAGAAATGAAGATCAGATGATTAGGGGTCTGGAGCATCTTTCTTATGAGGAAAGACTGAGTCTGTTCAGCCTGAAGAAGGCTGAGAGGGGATATTATTTATGCTTATAAATATCTCAAGGGAGAGTGTCAAGAGGATGGGACCAGCCTCTTTTTAGTGGTGCCCAGTGAAAGGATGAGGGGAAACAGGCACAGACTGAAACACAGGAGGCTCTGTCTAAACACAAGGAGAAACTTCTTAACTTTGAGGGTGACAGAGCCCTGGAACAGGCTGCCCAGTGAGGTTGTAGAGCTTCCATCCTTGGAGACATTCAAAACCTGCCTGGACACATTCCTGTGTGATCTACTCTGGGTGAACCTGGTTTAGCAGGTGGGTGACCACGAGATGACCACGAGATGGTGGAGTTCAGCATCTTGGGTGGCAGGAACAGAATAGCAAGTAGAATTGCAACCCTGGACTTTAGCAGGGCTAACTTTGGCCTTTTCAAGCAATTGCTGGGGGAAATCCCATGGGCAAGACTGCCGAAAGGAAAAGGGGCCCAAGATAGCTGGATTGCATTCAGAGATTGCTTCTTCCATGCTCAGGATCAGAGCATCCCCACACGAAGGAAGTCAAGGAAGGGAGCCAGGAGGCCTGCGTGGTTGAATAAGGATCTGTTGGGTATGCTCAAGCAGAAGAGGAGAGTTTACAGGTCATGGAAGCAGGGGCTGGCCACTTGGGAAGAATATAAGGCTGCTGTTAGAGGATGTAGGAAGGCAGCTAGGATAGCCAAGGCCTCCTTAGAATGACAGCTGGCGAGAGGGGTCAAGGACAGCAAAAAGAACTTTTTCAAATACATAGCAGATAAAACTAATACCAGAGGCAATGTAGGCCCACTGATGAACGGGGTGGGTGCCCTGGTAGCAGAAGATACAGAGAAGGCAGAATTACTGAATGCCTTCTTTGTCTCTGTCTACTTTGCTGGAGGCTGTCCTGGGGAGCCCTGTACCCCTGAGACCCCAGATGAAGCCAGGTCAATGGAGGAGTTTGCTTTAGTCGATGAGGACTGGGTTAGAGAGCAATTAAATAGTCTGGACATCCATAAATCCATGGGTCCAGATGGGATGCATCCGCGGGTGCTGAGGGAGCTGGCTGAAGTCATTGCTGGACCACTCTCCATCATCTTTGCCAAGTCTTGGGAAGCGGGTGAGGTGCCCGAGGATTGGAGGAAAGCAAATGTCACTCCAGTCTTCAAAAAGGGCAAGAAGGAGGACCCGGGTAATTATAGACCGGTCAGCCTCATCTCTGTCCCTGGGAAAGTAATGGAACAGCTTATCCTTGGTGCCATCTCAAGGCATATCAAGGATAAGAGGGTTATTAGGGGCAGTCAGCATGGCTTTACCAAGGGTAAGTCATGCTTGACCAACCTCATAGCCTTTTATGAGAATGTAACAAGATGGATGGATGGATGATGGCAGAGCGGTGGATGTGGTCTACCTTGACTTCAGTAAAGCCTTTGACACAGTCTCCCACAGCATCCTCACAGCTAAGTTGAGGAGGTGTGGTCTAGACAATAGAGTAGTGAGGTGGGTTGCAAACCGGCTTAAGGAGAGAAGCCAGAGAGTGGTAGTCAATGGTGAGGAGTCTAGTTGTAGGCCAGTATCTAGTGGAGTGCCTCAGGGGTCATTACTGGGGCCAATATTATTCAATATATTCATTAACGATTTAGACAAGGGAATAGAGTGTACTATCAGCAAGTTTGCTGATGACACTAAGCTGGGAGGGGTGGCTGACATGCCAGAAGGCTGTGCTGCCACCCAGCGGGACCTGGACAGGCTGGAGAGTTGGGCGGGGAATAACCTAATGAAATTTAACACGGGAAAGTGTAGAGTCCTGCATCTGGGCAGGAACAACCCCAGGTTCCAGTATAGGTTGGGAAATTACATATTAGAGAGCAGTGTATGGGAAAGGGACCTGGGGGTCCTGGTGGACAGCAGGATGACCATGAGCCAGCACTGTGCCCTTGTGGCCAGGAAGGCCAATGGCATCCTGGGGTGTATTAGAAGGGGGGTGGTTAGTAGATCGAGAGAGGTCCTCCTTCCCCTCTACTCTGCCCTGGTGAGACCACATCTGGAATATTGTGTCCAGTTCTGGGCCCCTCAGTTCAAGAAGGACAGGGAACTTCTGGAGAGGGTCCAGCATAGGGCAACAAAGATGATTAAGGGAGTGGAGCACCTCCCTTATGAAGAAAGGCTGAGGGAGCTGGGTCTCTTTAGTTTGGAGAAGAGGAGACTAAGGGGGGACCTTATCAATGTTTATAAATATATAAAGGGTGAGTGCCATGATGATGGAGCCAGGCTCTTCTCAGTGGCAAACAATGATAGGACAAGGGGTAATGGGATCAAGCTGGAACACAAGAGGTTCTGCTTAAATTTGAGAAGAAACTTCTTCTCAGTGAGGGTGCCAGAGCACTGGAACAGGCTACCCAGGGAGGTTGTGGAGTCTCCTTCTCTGGAGACATTCAAAACCCACCTGGACATGTTCCTTTGCAATCTCACCTAGGCGTTCCTGCTCCAGCAGGGGGATTGGACTAGATGATCTTTTGAGGTCACTTCCAGTCCCAAACATACTGTGATACTGTGATACTGTGATACTGTGATACTGTTGGACTGGATGATCTCCAGAATTCCCTTCCAACTCCAATCATTCTGTGATACTGTGAATGCTGTGGCACCTCCTGGCTAACATGGCATATCCTGCATTGCCCTTCATAAATAGATACTCTTTTCTACTTTGCCTGCTCCCAGCAACTGGAAGAATTAATGTTAGAGTGGACTGTAGGCAGGCTCAGTAAAATTCTACTCATAACTAAGCTGGAACAGGGCATGTTCTTCTAAGTGAGCCCAAGTATTGACAGAACAGAATTGCTTATTTAAGTAAATAACGTTTCTTCGCCTTCCATAAAACAGTTCATTCATCTTCATTTAACATCAAACCCTCAAATAAATCTATGTATCTAATGTATTTTAATTAAGCAGAGGACAGGTGAAGAGTTTTTCTTTCAACATCTCCAGTTGCACTCTGCTGCTCTAGTCAATGAAAGTGAAACTGTAAAAACACGCCTTGATTATTAACACCAATTTTTACTTAATTTTCATTTTTACTCTCAGAAAATGGATTGTAGCACTACGTACATTGGATGGCATGCTGTGGGAAGGGACCATACTCATTCATCCCAAGAGGCAGAATGGCTCTGTTCAATGGTATTTTTGTTGTATTATACCTACCCAAGGGTTTTTAATTTTCCAGTAAAAAGTGTAGGCAATCTCTCACAATATGGGTTAACTCACAGACTTCTCTTCTTCTCCTCTCTCTTCACGGTTGCTATTGCAAGCCCTTCTCTGCAAATGATACCAGTTACTTCCACAGAAGAGAGGTACCAGAAGTGCACAATTTCAGAAGAGAACCGGCGCCACATCTTCAGGCATTCCTGCACTGACCATCAGTACTCAGCAGGAGTACTGCAGTTTCAGTGAAAGAGTGATTTTTACCTCCAAGCACTTTAAGAATGGAAGTTGCAGTACTGAAGTCTCATCTATATGTGTAAAAGACGAGGCCAGTGCAGAGTGCTATTAACTTCAGCGCAGCTTGGAGTTCTGACCCAAAATGTTCATTTAACTGCATCACTTTGCAAGACCACCTTTAACAAATTGCATAAAGGAATAAAACCAGCACATGCATTTCTGATGTGAAATATAGCATGTTTTTAAGAGTGGTCATCATGATTGCAAGGCAGTGTTGGAATGGAGAGTGCTTTTCCAGTTGAAACTAAAAAGCAATTTTAAACTCTTGGAGGTGGAATTTTGGCTCAGCCTCACTTAATACATACAAACACATACACACACACACATATATATTCCTCCCTGGCACCTTTTCCTAAGTGATCATAAAATCTTTATGTGTCATTGCGCAACATCACCTCTAACAGCAGAGTAGCCCCATGACACAATTCTGGCACACTAGCTCACTGAAATAATGCCCAATAAAGTTAGATCATCAGGATTGTTTCCTGTATATAGCACTTGACTTTTCCTTGGAGCTCTGATCCATGAACTGACCCTGTCTAACCCTACTTAACTTTGAGATAAGAACACATGGTGTAGGTGGCATATACTCAACTGATCAGTAGATATAAATGTTTTCTTTGCTATCAGTCCCAGAAAATATACACACTTCTTTCTGCCCCCTCAAGCAAAAACACATTTTGCCTTGCAGGACTACAGAACATTATGTATAATATTTTATGTTTCTTCTATCTTGTTATTTAGAACAATTATTTTCTGTTTCATTACCTTAAGATAGCTGATTATGATACAATTTAAGATAGTAACTTTCTAAAAGTAAAAGGCAAAAAAACAGGTCACAAAGGGAATGCAATAAACCTACGTTTGGTATTCCTTCCTATAAAGCTGCTTAAACTTTCTTTTTTTTCTGAAAAAGAAGGGGAAAAATGTGCTTCCTTCATCTCAGTAAGTCAATGTATTAGTGCATAAAATGTGCAAAGCTCTCCAGGGCTTATAAGTTACAGATCAGATATGACTATGGTCCCTTTTGGCTCTACTTTTTTTTTTCCCTGCATTTTTTTTTTCCTCATTCTGCACTGTAACTCAAAATATTCAGATAAATATTTCAACAAAAATTTATCCTCAGATTTGCCACTCAGTTATGATCAGTAAACTTTACCTACCTGTGTGACCCTATGCTGGTAAGATATCAGTTGTTCTAGTGTGATGCTGGTTGACTCCGTAAATCATTCTCAGAAAATTCTTCATTGTATCTTCTCACCAGGGTAGGCTCATCTGCAAGTGATTGACAACAACTCAGCATTCATTTGTGCTTTTTTGATTTATTTAAATACATTCATTATTGCTCACATACCACAATGATGCGTATTAAAAATAGATGATACATAGCTAATCCTAGCAGTTCCATAAGACTGTAAATTATTATGTGCTAACTTTGCTGCAATGAATAGTCGCATAATACATTCATTGTACCTTTCCAAATAACCACAGACAGATAGTTCACTGTCCACCTCATAAAAAAGGGTGCGTGTCTGAGCGTGGTAAAGACAGGGTGGTTGAGACCACTATTTGTAATTGAACAGGGCTATCACATCATCTCACTGCCACCCTGTAAAACCAATCTGTCAATCAATCATTTAAGAATCACCCGTAGAAACCACCACTAAACCCAGGTTATTTAGCTCTTTACACCCATTTAAGGCACCATTATGACCTTGTAGTTAGCTTCAGTTCTGCAAAATATATATACTATGTTTTGCATACAAATAGCAAAGGCAGGAAGTTAATAATGCTATTTATAAAACAAAACAGCCCTAATTTTAAGTGAATGGCTTTTGGCCATGGTTCAGCCAGGTAATGAAACATGCCTGGATTTGAGCGCATGAATCACTCTATTGATTTAAAAGCACTATGCAGGTGCCTGCAGTTCAACGTGTACTTGAGTTGTCTGATGCATCAAGGTCTCCATCAGTTAAAAGAATACACAGAAAGGTGTTCATCAGGTGGATTCCAGGACTGTATGTATACAAGGATTCTGCAAGTGAAAATTACCAAAAAAAAAAACCAACAGATTTCCAGGAAAAGTAGATGCCAAGAGTAGTGTGCCATGCTGGCTCTGTCCTGCTGTGGCAGAAGCACTCTGAAAGGGGGGCTGTGGTGTTGCTCTGTGACCTCAGCGTGCTGATCTGCTGGTGATGGGCTGAGACAGCTTTGCTTCACCTTGGCTTTTGCCTTTGTCTCAGATGCACTGAGCTGTGTACCAGATCTGCAATGGCACCTTCCTTTTCACAGAATCACAGAATGGTTAGAGTTGGAAGGGACCTCTGGAGATCATCTAGCCCAACACACCTGCTAAAGCAGGTTCATCTAGGTCACACTGGAATGTGTCCTGGCGGGTCTTGAATGTCTCCAGATAAGGAGATTCCACAACCTCGCTGTGCAGCCTGTTCTGACACCCTCAGAGAAGTTCCTCCTCACATACAGATGAACCTTCTATGCTTCAGATAGCTTCAGATATGGTTTTGATAGCTTCTTTCTACAAGTTTACTTGATTGCATCTCCACAAGCCACAATAGCAGCACACGCAGCAGAGCAGCATGAGGTCATGAATGTGCAGGTTGGTGTAAACTCACTGCAGCTTCTCATTGAATTAGAATGAAACAGCTGCCCATTAGCTGACTGCTCCACGCAAAATAGTGCTTTAAAATACACACGTGTGGCTCCATATGAAATGGTACCTTAATATATATTTTAGATACTATGGGGGCAATAGTGACAGGTGTAATACAGAGGCTCCTAAAGCAAGCCTGTTTTGCAAAAGAACTGTTAGGAATCTTTACTGTGACTGGTGGAACATGAGTAGTTTCTTTATGCATAGGCAAAACTGTAAATGGCTAGAACCTTTGATGCAGCACAGACCAGTCTGGACCCTAGCAGCCAAGACTCATTGTGACTGAAGAAGATGGTGAAGCTCCCATGGACCTCAGGAGATGCAAAAAGGCATCTTTAAGAGTGCAGGATTTAACCAAGGCAGGAGGAAACACAAGGCAGTGGAGCATGGAGATATCACTGGTGAGTACACAAATAAAAGAAGGCCTCCTCAGAAGAACACGGTTTAATTTGATATTTGTAGGAAAAAAGGGGATAAGGGATTTAACTGGTTTATAAGTGTTGAAGAAGAGGATGAAGAAGAATAGCAGACTAAAAGCTGAGAGCTATCTGAGGTTTGGATGAAGTAGGCTGGAGGAAGAGTTTGGGGGTTGACAAAAGAGAAGGGACTGGTGAAGGCAAAAGCATAAATGTAGTACTGGGCTGTGCAGTGCATGGGATACGAGACTGAGTAATTCACAGGTGACACACAGGATACCCTTGAAAGAATTTATAAATGGTGGATTACTAAAATCTGTGAATAAGAGACCTCTCTAAACAATATTTCCATTGCTCTCTTAATTGGTCTCACACTCTTCTCTCTCCCAGAATGCAAGAATACTAAACAGTTAATGCTCTGAATAAAACATCCCTCCAGCCCACTTGTGATTGGTATGCACAGAAATGTGCCCATTCAGACAATCCCTCTGACCTGAGGAACACATAGTGCATTTATTAGAGCTCTGTACTACTGTCCAGGGTAGAAAGAGTTCAGCTACTTCTAGTTTAGTCAATGTGTTTTTTCCCAATCTTTGCTGCCTGACCCCAAACACTATGCTAACAGGCTTTCCAGTTTTCCACCCTGTGTTACCACTGATCTTTTTGGGGAAAAAAAAAAAAACAAACCATAGAAGTGAAGAAATCTGACAAAGACTATGCAGACCACTGAAAAGTGCAAGCAACTTGAGTGGATTGTGAGGGTACAACCAGCATCCTCATGATATGCACCAAGGCACCTTAAGGAAACAACACCAACTTCTTATGTTAGAGGAACTCTTCTGTTAAAGTAAGGGAAGTGTTATTTTGCTGAACAGCACAAACCAGCATAACAATAGTGTTTACAAAAAACTTCAGATGCTTTGCAATAAATCTGGATGTGCTTAAAAATCCCATAAGGATTTTAAAAAAATCTGAATGTGTTTTCTCAAGTAACTATTTAAAGCATATTAGAGTTTATTTAATTGCATTGGGATTTTTCAAAGCATATCAGGGCAAAACAGTAGAGTATAGGCCCCAATATGCTAATTAATAGTTAGCTAGACCCCTGAAATAAACCTGCTACACTTCATTAATCAGACAGTAATTGAATTGGCACAGTCCTTCTGTGCAAACTATATGTAGATTGAAGCACCAGTCCTGCCAATGGAGAGGATAACTTTCTCCACACAAGTATGTTTTTGGACAATGCATCAATATTTTTTCAGTGGGCAGCTGGCCTTTATAATTCATACTTTTTTGCATGGAAATATCTCACATTGCTGAGCTCAGTGAGTTATTGCTTATGCTAAGACAGTCTTTTAGTAAGCATTTTTCAATGACCACAAGTTCAGCTCCATGGAAAGGAACAAATCAGAACTGATACACTTTACTTTGTCATCTGAAGACATCTGCCAATTAATGTTATTATAAAATAATAGTGTTGAACAGATGTTTCATTTACAACATTTATTTTCGTCTGTATGAAAGCTAACTACCTGGAGATTTAACTGGCAAATAGTGAGTACTTTGCTTACAAAAAATGAAACAAGAAATTTTCCAGCAGAACTGATGAAGTGTAATTTTGGGTATTTATTGTCTTCAGTCAGATCTGATAAAAGAGTTAACTGGACCAAAAGGAAATGGACAAAAAATGCCTTACTTTAAATTTATAACATTTTTCTTATGAAATAACTACAGAGCATTCATCCAACTTTAGAAAAGAGGCCACATATTTTTGGTATGACCACGGGCAAGCTACTTTGGTCCAAGGTGCTTTTCAGGGTATCCGGCAGATGTTCAAAATTAGCTGCCAGAGGCACCTTCAACAGCACCAAGCTGTTCAATTCCAGTTTAAATCAGTGGGAGCCAGGCACTCCAGCATTTCTGAAAATTCAGAGATCTGTATCTGTGGATCCCTCATCTGACCTTCTGCCACTGCTTAGCTGTCTTCCCTGCCATAGACTTCAGGCTTCAAGTCAGCTATCCATTTGACTGTATTCATCAACTGGATCCTTAGAACCTGTCAGTTTTGAAGTTTTCAGGATCTTCTGCTAGATTGCTAACGTTGCTTTAAGGAAGTTGCTGTATCTGTACATATATGTATCTATCTTAACTACATTTTATTAATCTATTGGAGTATGCAGCCATTTTTTTGGGGGGGAAAGACACTTCATGACTGCAAGCAAGCATACCAAGTTTCAGGTGTAAAGTAAGACTTAGAAAAAATTATAAGTGAGGGAAAATGGCCCTGGATAATTAAAACAGTTGAATATTCTTAATTAACTATAAGCATTGCAATATGCACCAGCTATAATGTGTGCATGCACTTGTATGCATGCACACATACACACTGTCTGTATTTCACAGTGCCAAAACAATAAATTCCTATGGCAAGATGCAACTAATAAGCAGCAGAGGGGGATGGGATAATTTTTAACATATAGTTGTATTAGTATATGCCCATCAAGGCAGCAATAACGAATTAATATTACGTTAAAGGGGAGAAACAGCTGTGATAGTCACATCATTTATCACAGGAAGCTACAGTTCTTTGATCTAAGAAAAACAAAGAAAATTACCTAGTGTTTTTTTCAACAAACAGTGTAAACCGATTAGATATTTTGAACTTCCATGACTATTGAGGGAAACACTATCCTTAGACTTAGCTTGTTAACAAAAACTAGTGTAACACTTTGGGGAATATATTCTCCAGCTATCTTATTTCTTCTAATCATTGTCCCCTTTCACTAGAGAATTTCCCATTATTCAGCAACATATGGACCAAACATTTATTCAGTAATCATGTCTGAACAAAGTAATAATTCCCTCATTAACCAATTATTCCTAAGAATCAAATGAAACAGACATATTTGCAAAGACAATTTCCTTTAATAAATCCTATGGAACTGTACCTTGTGCACACACCATTCCTATAGTTTGATTCAAAGATCACAGTGTAGATGACAAAGAAGAATTCTTGTTTTATACTGACAATAAGTGATCTCAGGAGAAAGGTTAGTGATGGAATTAATACCGGATTAAAGAAGAAGGCAATCTTAAAAGAGCAGTAATTACTGGCTAAAAATTTAACCTTTTGTCTTCCACGCTGAGTACAATCGTGTTTATTTTAAAGGAGCTTGAAGTACAGTTGGAAACACAGGCTCTGAAGGGGCCACCAGTCTTTGCAGTACTCAAACACATACGTATCCAAAACAGAAAAAAATGTTTCTATGTTGGATGAGGAAAACTACAGTCATAACATGTGGTAGCATCCAGGCTAACTGTATCTGGTAAGCCTTTAAATATTTCTGGCTATTTGGATTTCTAAGTAGGCTGATAAAGAAAAATCTGATCTTGAAATCTCAAAGTAAAGTTTATCAAGCCAGTATGTGTTTACTTGTCATATACAGTAGTTTCATTACCTCTTTCTTGGATACACTTCACTTCTCTCTTTGATAGCTTAGGAACTTCATTATGAACCCAGAAAACTAACAATGTAATGTTATCCTGGCTTCTTTCTTTTCAGTACTGAAACAGATAGTTGCAAAATGAACAATGAGCTCTCTCTTTAAGACATAGCCAGGGTTTCAGCATTCTTCAGTTCCTTTGTTTCTTCTTGCTGTTTTAGGAGAAAAACACAGTCTCAGAGTGTGTTGTAGGGATAGTCAGATGAAAAGCCAAATTCTTCAGCTTTCACTTGGCTAAAACTCTCAGGGGCTGAAAGATGTGGCCAATATCTTAAAATGCATTTTGAAAATTTTAGACTCTACTTCAGTATTACTACAATATCTTACAATGGATTTTGAAAATTTTAAGCTCTCCTTTAGTATTACTGTCATCAGTTATTTCTGATTTACAGTCTAGAGTTAGAAGAGGGAAACAACAGCAACCACCTTTTTCTCTAACACATTTTCTAGTGTTCTTTCAGCAGTAATTTGCAACTCAACAATACCACCTTTTGAGCTTGAGATGTAGATGTACATTTTGCTCCCCACAGCAATGACTGTGTTACCTGGAATTGCCATTTCTACCACAGTTGTCATCAAACTTTAGCCTGTAAATCCCCTGCACACTAACAGTGTATCTATTGGAGCATGTGTGCTTCCCTGTCCTCCAGCTTGGTGGTTGCCCCAACTCAGCAAGCTAGCTATAAACTAACTCATTAGACATCAGTAGCAGCCCATCTGAGATAACATAAAAGTCAACATGTGCTGCAGAATTTGAGCTAGAAGCTGAATAAATTGTCCTCACCCTCTTGAAACTATCCATCTCTTTGTGTTTTAGGAGTCCTGTGTTATGTTGCCCCTACATGTTCATTCATTTGCTGAAGCAAAACTTTTTGGACTGTATTGCAGATTATGCATGCAGGAGACATTACTTACAAAAGAGAAGTATGCTGATTATAATTAACCCATGATTATGTCCTTATTCAAACTGAAAATTAGCTCACAGTTGGGACAGACATGACAAAAATACCTTCAAAATTGTCATTCATATACCCAAATGATCTGTCTTCTTATTCAGACTATCTGGTAGTGTAAGGGTGCTGTTTTTAAAATTCTTACACTAATTCTATTTCTCTGTCTATAAATCAGAAGTCTCAACCAGTTAGTCACTCACAAGTGCCAGTGAGACTGTGAGATCTCCACAAACTAGTGGTGACAGCTGCCATTCTATTGTGAAACACTTTCTGTAAAGTTTTATTCTTTACCCCTTGTGCTGAGAATCTGGGCATTTGAGACAGGGCTCTAGTTTTCAGTCTGTAATTTTCTGAATATTGGCATCAAGTCAGAAGCCAGCTGATTCAGAGCTGTCATGCCCAAGGGATTCTGAGATGAAGTCACTGTAAGTGAACAGCCTACACAGACTTTTTTAAGACAAAACCCATTCACTTTCCTTACTGGATTTGGTCTCAAGGTAATGTATACAATAATCAGCCCTCCTTATGTTTGAAGGTATTTTACTCAGTTTATTATAGTGTTGTCTACCAGAGTTGCAATGGTTGAGTTTCAGCCATCATTTTTATGACAAACAAATAACTAGTCTTTAGGAAACCACTTAAGGATGAAATCTGGCAAACATGGAACCTGCATGAAAACAAATTCTCTCCTTAAAAAAAAAAAAAAAAAGAAAAGAAAAAGAAAAACAGAATACTTTTCTGTTTATTTGTGGGTTTTTTGTTTATTTTTGTTTCATAGCCTTTTAAAACACAAAACAACTGAGAAAGCTTTGAGGGATTCACTGCTGTCTTTCTGTACAATTTCTACTATTTAATATATCATGTAGGTAATGACACATCTCTGTCTTTCTGACAAAACATTAAATTATATAGAATCTTAATCCACAGGTTATTTTATTTTGCAAAAGGAGCAAGCAAAGACACTTTAACTCACTAGCTAAATATGCTACTTATTCAAACTTGGGATCACTGTAAAAATGTAGTACTTTCATTTTTCCAAAGTAAACACTGCTATAAATGAAAACTTTTAGCCATTTGCTGCCACACAAAACAGGCTGCACATTCATTAGAAAACAAATTGAAACCCCCACACCCTCAATGGACAGGTATTGCCCATGAAGCACTGATATTACTGATATTTATCCATAAGTTATGCAGCTGCTATTGTATGTTCATTCATGATTGTTGCGTCAGAGTTGTTACGGTAAACCAAGATCCCTAATCTACCCATTAAGTGTCCTTAACAGTACATTTTAATGACTCAGCATACATTTCTAAAAACTGATACGAGGGATTTAAAACTTCATACATTTCCACACGTAAGATGTGCTATCTTTAGGGTCTCTCTGGAGAAGCACCCATACATTAAGGACATCAGAAGCAAGCCACTGCATTTCTCTGGGCACTTACTACCATATTCCTACTAAGAATATTTCTTCAGCTGTCCTACACTGCCCTATTTGAGATATTCTTCTGCTTCCCAGCTAGGTGCCTCAACAACTCTGCAAATGTCATCTTATCCAAAATCCCTATTGCCATGTGTGTGTGTGACATTCGAACAAGTAATACATTTTTTTCCCCACATTTGCACAAAGTATTCAGCCTTTCCTATACAGACTGTGCATAATGTTACATTATCAGTTATTCTTCTTTCCAGGTATTTTTTATAATTTCTTCTTTTTGTACAACCTTTATTAGTGCATCTTCATTTTGAGTGAGAATGTAGCTGGATTTTTTCATAACATATTGAACATTTGAGCACATGTTGAATTTGACAATAATAATATGGTCAGCTCCTGTGACAACACCTAGCTGTTTCTTTTTAGTGAGTGGTAATATCGTCTCTTGAGCCTGGCGGGGGGGGAGGGAGGGGTGTTTGTTTTGTTGGGAGGGAGTGATGTGTTTGTTTTCCTCCCCCCAAAAAAAGAAGAAAGACCAGGTATGCCTGCAGCACACATAGTGGAACATGCAGCACCACCTGGGAGGCAAGTGGGAGTGTGGTAGCAGGATCACAGGGTGAAAAGCAGTGTCAGGCAAAGTCCCTCACTCGGCCCCAGAAGCAATATGTTTGCAGAAGAAAGACAATATAACCGAGCTACTAAGCCCCCTCTCATTGCAAGGCTAATTAGCTTAAGTGGTTTGCCAAGTAAATGCAATATTACTGCTTTTGGAGCTAGCTCAGTTAGATACTATTTTTGGAGGCCTCTCCATGTTAATTAAACATATTTCACTGCATGTTGTGAACATGCCATTAGTTTCTCTTCTATTTCTAATTAATGAAGAACCTTGACCATAGCTACACATCATTACATTAAAACTTTATCTTTTGTCTTACAAATGGACACATGTTACAGAAATTAAATAAATAGAGTGATGCATCGAATTTATTGGTCATTTCTAAGGCAACAGAAAAGCTTTCATTACTAGAGGGCAGCTAAAAAAAAAATAAGGCAAACAAGAGTCAAAAATCTCACACAGCCCCTTGCCCATCAAAGTCATCTTCTGTTTCTGTAAGGAAGTGTGAGCACAGCTGCTAAACTAGTCCAAATACTTAATGAGAATTCAGACTAGAGTGTTTTAAGAAAGAACTTATTTCAGTTTGTTTCAGGCAATTGGTTTCAGGTGATAGCATAATAACCTGTGCAGAAGCTTCTGCCAGGGGCTTCTCATGGATACAAACACTATATTGCTGACACTTTTCCAAATAGATTTTGAATGCTTCAGCATCGGAGCAGAGTTCAGCTACATAATCCACTTTTTGATGATCATATCTAGTAAGGTGTCTCTGCCTGGATTATACTCACCAACAGGCTACTGGCCAAGGTCAACACATAGTGCACCTTTTCTATTTTTATCATAAACAGGGATCCACTTGAAGGTCTGTGCTGAGGAAGCCCAACCTACTCCCTTTGTCAGGATGCATCCTTATCAGGGCATCACAGAATATTATGGTGTAGACAACTTATTTAAAAAAAAGGCACTGAGAAAAATTAAGCTTGAAATCTCAGATTACTTATCACCTTACCAATGGGGCAGTGTGTTCAGAGGTGGAGAAACACTCTGGGGGTGAGATAAGAGGCAAAGCCCACTGTGCACAGCTGATCTTGCAGCCCGCTCCTGCCACTGCTCAGGGGTTCAGGGGAACACTGCTTGCCTTTGTCACACAGAAACATTCCCTGCTTCCACTGGTCACCCTAAGGCAAGGATTTAATTTTTGATTTTAAAGATAGGCTTCAGTCTTTATTATTTTCCCCTTTTGCATTAGTTGCAGGAACACATAGTTCTTGATACCAAGCCCTGTGTGCTTCTCTCTTTTAACTTGCCCATATATCTCAGTTTTGGCAAGTAATTTTAGAAATTTTCCCTGTTAAACAGCAGTGAGGGATGATGCAGAGATTTTCTTTGCCTGAAGTAGACAAGAAACAAACCCCAAACAACAGGCATTTTAGCAAAAAGGCTTTGGACAGTACTGCCTGAGCTATTCACTCTGTCCTACTGCCAAAGGCTGCCAGCTAGCCAGTGTGGCAGGTAATGGTATAGATGTCCCTGCTTGCTCAACCTCGGGTTGTGCCCAAGCATATTAGAACAGAACTCCAGCAAAGGCAGATAGGCAGTTTTGCATTAGCATGACAGGTTATGAAACAGGGTGGCTGATATGTGGCCTTGTTTTTAGCATAGTATGGGCAAATGGACACATTTGTTTTCTATGCCTTTACTCTTGGTAGTCTTTTTATAAGGCATACAAAAGTTCATGTGTAACTGGGATAAAAACATTGGAGTCATATGAATTCTTTCTTTGTCTCTGAGCATGGTGCTGGAGAAACAATAAGCTTGTTACCAGGAAGTTTCCTTTGCTGCTAGCCCCTTGCTTGGACAGGCTAATTTATCAAGTGGCATCCATAGCAATTCTTCATATTGTTCTTTCCTATAAGCACTTTCAGTATAGTTTGCCTCTACTTTATTTATCTGAAGAGCCTTTAAATATATGACCTAGTAAGAAAAAAACACTACGCTCTGAATGACATCTTGTCATACATATTTGTTTAGGACATTTTTGTTAGAAGCACGCACACAAGCCCATGATATATATGGATAATATTTTCATCACATTGAATAACAATGTTGCACCTAAAAAATTATAATTTTTCTTTTTTTTTTTTCCCCCATATAGTGCACAAATGCTGACAGAATATAAGTAATAAGGAACAGAAGAATCTGAAATTTCCAGTAGAACAGCATTTCTTTTTAAATATATCAAATGACTATAGTAAAAATAGTTATTTTCTGGTCAGTCAAAATATTTAGCTTAGTTTCCAATGTGTGATTGATTTAGATAATATATGAGAAATAGATATCTACATAGGAAGTAATTTTAAAGTCAAGAAAAAAGAAACTTTGCATTTTGAAAGTGCTAAACCAGAATATTTCAGCTTTACTGAAGTATTTTTTGTTGAAATTAAAGTTTTTTAAAAATAAACTTGCCTTACTTTATGTTGATTAAATAGTATTTTTCAATAGAAAAACAAGCAAAACCAAAACCAAAACAAACAGAAAAACCCTAAATCAAACCAAACCAACAATCACCAACAACAAACCAAAACAAAGAAACAAAAAAAACCAAACAAACAAAAAACACCACGACCACCAAACCCCAGAAGCATACTGCTGGAAAATATGTTTCCAAATCTTGTGACTGTATACTTGCATGCCGTCTTATCCTGGCTGCAACCGATGTGGTCAATTCATTCAGATTGAGTTTTATATTTACTTTCCTTGAATGCCCACAGATAGTACAGTTTGATACCCATTCAAGGGAATCCAATTTCAATCACTAGAATGTTCACAGAAAGTGGTCATAGAAGAGGCATAAACACAACAACGTGTTTCTAAAACCAAAATGAATATTCATCTTCTTTTTTTGCAATACTCATTCAACTCTATAAAATATTCACAGTTCATAAATAAATCAGTGCACCTTACAGCTACAAATACATCAGCTAAGTTTGGTTTTCTGTCACTGGGTCTATTATTAGAGCTGTGTAAAAAATGATTAAAATGTTTTCACAAAAAATTTGGCTTGCAGATTTCCATTTTGTTACTGGCAGTGCCACACCTGCAAAACATACTTTTTTGTGCTTGCTCTTTTTACAAACTCAAACAATTTTTTTTAATATTTTTTTTGGTAGTATTAAGTGGAAGCAAGCAAGGTAGCTCTTTTGCTGCATTCCTGCTTAATACTTAAAGGGAGGAAAACAGAGCTGGAAGCAACTGTGTTAGGTTTCGAGGACTCTCCTCCTCTTCCCTGCTCAAGTTCTTCCTCCCAGCTCAACCTGGTGAATGTAACTATGAAGTCCTGACCCAGGTGTCAACAAAAAGTGTTTTTCCATAGATTCTTATATGACAGTAACATGTCACTGGCATCAGGGTTTTAATCATTAGTACTCAATGGAAATATTTTACTTGTCAATCCACCCAAATAATAAAAAGAAAATGTACAAAAAAGCACTATGGTTTTCAGTAGCAGGCTAATTTTAGAGCTTTGTGAAAATGAACATGCCAAAGAAAAACAGGAAAAAAAAACCCAACGGGATTTTCATCACAAGAAAAAGATTCATCTCCATCTAGCATTAGCAGCAGGACTGATGGAAAAAAGAAGACAAGACACTTCCCGGTGCACACATGGCACTACATACGTAAAATGTTATGTTAGAACTGCTCTGCCATTGGATTTCCCAGGGGTACTGAAGGAGATCTGATCCTGATAAGCTATGGAATCCCAAAGTCCTACAACTCAGTATGATGACTCATTAAATGTGCTACCAAAAATTGTTAAATTCACACAGGAGTCTTCTTTTACAGAACTTCTAACTTGCTCCTCCACCATCGCACGTCTCACTGCTCACAGCTGAAGTGTTACACTGTCTAACTTGCAGGCTTATGCAGTCAGTCCCTGCACTGAAAATACCAGAAGGAAAATGTATTCTGTACCCCATAAATCATATATACTGGCATTGGCCAATACGGTCTCTCCTTTCTTGTGAGCCTCCAGTCTGAAGTGAGTATGGCTGGTTTTTCTATTTATATATTACTTTTTTTTTTTTTTTTCTCAACAGAACTATGATAGAAAGCAATATACATCAAACCTGTAACTAGTATCTTCAAGTTATACATAAATTTATGCAGTGAATAGATTGGGGAATACAAAGTCTACTCCAAAGCCCATGCAACAACTTCCCAGCTAAGTCAGTGAAAAGAAAAAACAAACAAACAAGCAGCCTAACCCACCAACCAACCAAAAAAACCTTGAAAGAGCAAAAAACCAAAACCACCAAATGAAACAGAATGTGAAAACTTTTGGATACTTCTCTAAGCTATTCTAAGTAGATTTGGGAAATTTTGGGATAAAGGTTTCCTAATGACATCAAAGGGTTAACTGGCTTTACTGAGGGCAAATGAACCTGGAAAGTTTTCACCAGCTGAGAGCCTATGCCAAAATTTTCAGATTATTTGATTTTTTTTATTCTGGCATGATCCTGTTTTCCATTGGTATTTGTCTATTCCTGGCATATGTCCCCCATTCCTTTTATGAACAATAAATCAAAGAAAACATTTAATTCTTCTGAAGAGCCTATCTCTCAATAAATTATCTTTCTGTTCTCTTTGAGGCACTGCTGTCTCCTTCACTGACCTACCATTCCCTAGACACTTGAAAAATGCCTTAATATATATCTAAATTTTTCTATGATCCTCATTTCATTTTTCACCTTTGCTTTCCTCATAAGTTTTTTTGTGAATTTCATTCTCTAATACTTCCAGATCTCTCTCATACCTGGATGTTTTATACCTCACATATGCCTGTGTCTCAACTTTTAATTACTTTTTCACATCTTTATTTACCCACATTGATCTTTTTTTACTTTCTAGTGTATATATTGCTGGATAGGACACATAACCCTTGGCCATACATTAATTTATCATTGCACATTTCCCATTTCCCTTCTGTGGCCTTTGTACAAAATTCTATTACTTTATTCCATTGGATTTCACCCAAATCTTACCATATGCTTTCAAATTTCTTAGTCTGAATTTCAGCATCTTATCACCAACCATTTAGCTCTGACTTTATTATTAATTATAAAATCTGGTTTCCAAATATGTAACCAGTTACACATACTCAGACGCAAGGAAGTTTTCTTTCTGAAAGTCCATACTGTGCAGCAGGTTGGAAGCCCTGTACACACCTATTCAGACTCACATAGAGCTACAGAACTGATGTCCCACTGCATTCTGGATTTTTTGCCAGGTTTTCCCTGAGCATATTCTGGAATTTGACCAACACATAGGACTTATTAATAGGTAAATAGTATGCTTAATTAATTCCACTTCCTATTCTGTTCAAGAAAATAGCATTTTTCTTAGTTACCTCTTTTTACGTTTATGACATATACGCACTGTGCCCTCAAACATAGCCAAACATTGTATGTCTTTGGATTTTTGTTCAAGTTACAGAGTCAAACACTGAGCAGTCATGGGCTGGCTGGCACCATTTCTGTGTTGCTGTTGGATGGACGTGGCCCTTGTGATTGGGCTTCCCACTATAAGCACTCTGCAGGAACTGATTTTAAAAGTCTTTTTCTGTAAACAGTGGTGCCAGTAAAACTAAATGAGACTCATAGAGTTCAAGAACAAAGAGGATGCTAACATAGCCAACTGAACTTACCATGAAAATGTACATGAACAATCACTGAAAATATGGTTTTCCCATATTATCAACAGTGTTCAAGGAATTGATCATTTATGGCAGCACTTGTACAAACTGATTTTTCAGGTCAACTGAAAATTAATCCTGAAAATTAATCCATTTCCATTTCCTGGCCAAAGTGAAAAACAAACAAATGTTGTTTCCATTTGCTCTGTGCATATTCTGCCAGTTAAGGATAAGTTCAAAGTGTATGAAAGCAGGTACTATAATCTGCTTGGGAAGAAATGTCACAATTAGCAGCTATCTGCTGATTGAGTATTGATGCAGAAACAAGACAGCAGATTTAGGAGCTAGGGCACCCCTTACCTGGCAGAAAACTTTCTTTGTGGGACAGATTGTCTGTTATTATTGCCCATAGCTATGAAAACAAACAAATAAAAAAACCAAAAAAACCCACCAACCTGGAAAACAGTTAATTCTGAAAATCAGCCTTAAGATGACTCAAACAGGGCATTTAGAAAGCAAGGTACATGGATTCAGGATTTATTTTGTATAACTATCCCCAGTCACAAAACTCAAAACATTTCTCTTTGGTAGCCTTCGTCTTTGCGTCTTTGCCATCTTTTCCCACAGTCTTAATTTCTCAACTCTGTCAACCTGTTGCTCCATCTCAACTGCTCAGGTCTATGCACACCGTTGCAATAGCTGGTACAACAGGCAGCCCTCTGTACGCGGGGCTCCACAGACTATTTTCATGCAGAGAAGTGACACTGAATTAGTTTAGATGTGCAAAAAGCTAGCAGAGCTCTGGAAGAATTCAGCAGTGGTAGGGCTTACGCAGAGGAAGTTCCAACAGCCATGTAAGATGTGACACTTCCAGAGGCTTTGGCAGGACTCAGATCCACGTATCTGCTGCACAGACACTGATGCACAGCACATGCTTCTCTGCAGAGCTGTTAGCCACTGTCTCGCTTCAATGGATGAAGACAGTTATTGGGCAGAAAGCAGCACATCACAGGACGTATTCATCAGTCGCAGAGAAACACTGTCTCATCACGTAGACTAACTCTCATTTGCACACCTGTGTTAAGTCTATTTAATGTGATAAGAAACAGATCTGGTCTGAAACATCCACAATACGCAGATCTTGACACAGAGTTTCAAGTAGGATCTTATTTGTGCATTTCAGTGCTTGTTAATCATATTCATTCACATTCCCAGCAGGCATATGGGGAAAGTCTATACAGAAGCCAGCCAAGAGGAAGAAGCAACTAAAATAAACAGATGGGTGGACAGGGAGGAAATAATATTAAGTAGTTAAACACATAATATAGTGTCTGGAGAGAAAAATAAAAGGGCTAAGAAAAAAATACGAAGCAAGAACCCTTCTCTCCTTCCTTATAACACACATGGAGCAAGTGATAAGGGCTCTTGGGAAAAATTGTAAAGTGTCTGTAAACAAATACAGAGATTGTAAAGATGAATATAAGGGACCTAACAGCACATGCAGAGGGGTCAAACTCCATTTTGTGTGACTCTGGAATAAATAAAAATAACTTTACTGGCTTTCAGTGAGGTTCTTCTAGATTTACACTAACATAATTGAAAGCAGAATCTGGCCCAGAAAGTGGATTCTTGAATTTAACCAAAACATTATGATGAAGTGAAAAATCAGCAGAGGCTAAAATAGTGATGGATATAAACTCCAGCTGGTCAAATAATGAAAGACAGATTCATGAAGATGTGACTCAATTCTGATTTTTATGCTACCAGTGGAATCATATTCTTCATTATTCTCCTAGTCTCCTATTCAAAAGTTTAGTCATCCAGTTATGGCAAAGAAACAATACCATGTGAAAACTGTAGTAAACAATTCACCAAATGAACCATCTGAACTACACAGGAAAACCTGAAAAACTTGTTATGAGTAATCAGTAGCAGGCAGAGAAAGTAACTCGCAAGGAGACAAAAAAAATCTTTACCTCTGATTTTTCTATTACTGCTCAGCCAGCTCTGGTGTGAACATACTCTCAGGAGGTGCAGGGCTTCACCAGCAAAAGGAGAACAAGACAGATCTTTAACTCAAAGGTTTAAAATCTGCTTTTTGCAGAACACATAGCAAAACTACCATAATGTGGATGTTGGGAACTCGGTGCCACCGAGACCACTCATAGAAGTGGTGGTAACAAAGTAGGGATAAGCCCATTTGGCATTGGCTTAATTCCACTTTCAGTTCAGCAAAACTCTCTTCCTAGCATATTAGTACAAAGCTAGCAATAATACTCATCGCAAAATGATTAAGAACTTTGAAGCACTGGTAACCACAGGACAAAAGCATAAAAAATAGTGTCTGGACTGGATCCAACCTTCTTAGTATAATTTGGATTTACGGAATTTCACATTATGTTTTAAATGCATGCCTTTAAGTCTATGTTGCTACAAATGAAAGGAGATGTTACCTTACCACAAACCACTAGGCATTGTCTTCCTGTCTGTCAGAAAGAGAGAAAAAACCTAAGAAGGACATGAAGTAAAAGTTAAAAGAGCAAAACAGGCATGTCTTGAAAAATGCCTGCTGGACTACCAGTCACTTAGAGACTTTTACACAGTGGTAACTTGATGATTGTGCCCATGAAAAAACAAGCCCACATCTTTTCCAAGAGGGCAGCATTTGCTGCTGAGATGTGACAGAAGCAAAAATGATGAAGCAGCTCTCATCCCCACTCATCCCTAACAGGGTAGATTTTCTGGGCTTTTTAGGCTCCCAGAAGGTTTTTTGTGAGCATGTAGTGTTTCTCTTTTCAGTCCTGCTGCCTTCTCTCCCATCCCTGTGAAGGAAACAACTATTTTGGACAAAGTGAAAGTTTTAGATACATGTAAACCCCCATGATTCAGTGAATCAAGTTTTCATCTTTTAAGATCTGGAGAAGACTGGGGAAATACCATAACTGAAATGAGCAGATGCAAAGTCTATCTTTGTAGACTCACTAGGGATAATCCAGTATATATATTTTCTCTGTGAGGCCTTCTTCCCTTCCTTCCCTTCTTCCCTTCCTCAGTCCCTCCAAGAAATATAGTCCACACATTCACCCAGAGGTTCCCATCCAGAGTACACAGATTTAAATACTAGAAATGCAATAGATTTTTTTTTTTTTTCCTTGAATGTAAGAAGAAATATAAAAGAAGGGGAGGAGCTGGGAGGTTTAATTGTTGTCTTTCAGAGGTGTGGAAAAGTCTGAGGGGACTCAGATTTATGGAGAGACGATTATTTTTTTTTACTGTAGTGCACGAGGGGGTGGAGAGGGAATTGTGTAAAAGAAAACAAAAACATGACTGCTCTGAGGCTGCTTGTCTGGGAATTACTTTAGGTTGCTGCTGGGAGCAAGGAAAAGTTATCCAGAGGAGGACAAAATGGCAATATTAAGCCACAGGGCCTTGAAGACGGGAAACAGAGTGCAATGAAGCACAATGTGTGCTGTGCTCCTAACGCTGGGCTGTGGTAATGCCTTCCTAAAGCCATGAGCCAGAGATTGGGCTGAAACTTCGTAGATACTTTGGAAACATGCTTTTTTTTTCTTAGAAGATAGGTGTAACTACAGCGTTACGCTGCACGTCTGTCTGTTATTATTTTCACGTTTCCAAAACCACAAAATAAGTAAAACAATTCGAGTTATAAGGAGATAGTAATTTTAAATGGTGGTAAGCGGAATTTATTCACAATTCATAACAAGCTCCTCTATCTCCCAGAATTTAAAACATTCACCTCCAGTAGTCTCCACCTTTCCACTAAGAGCAGTGACATTTTTTTTCTATTCAGATTAGCTTAATATCCTTTTATTTGTTGTAAAAGAGAACCTTTTGTAGACTTACAGGCTTACATCCTTACAGGCTGTAAATTACGTTTTTTTCCACAAGCCATTCAGAACTGTTTAAAAGATATACCCAGAGCTTTACACTGCCTGCATTATCCTTAGGAAGATGAACGCAAGCTCACACTAAATTCAGGGTTAGATTTAGAGATGAACATTTTTTTATCATTCTTCAGAATATACGATAAATTGTTTTCTGCATTGAAAGTATGTACCTGAAATTTCCTGACTTGCAGATTCCCCCAGGACTTGTTGTACCATGCTATGCTCTCCATTTTTGGAAGATATTTCCATATTCTGTCCAAAGGGTTTACATAACTTGTTATTTTGGAGTGAATGGCTCTTCGAAATAAGTAGAATGGATGAGAAACAGGAATTTTATTTTCAACACTTTTTACTCACAGATCTGAAGAGTTTCCTCTATATTTTTAATAAAAGAGTAATCTCATCCACTATGGGGAAGATTGCCATAGTCCATGTTTGTGTTTAACTGCCACTAATAAGAATTATGCAGACACATCAGTAGGAAAAATGCAGTTCTTCTGTTGTGTTCAGAAAACATGGGGATAGATTTTCTTTACTATTA
Source organism: Columba livia (assembly GCF_036013475.1). Lineage (NCBI taxonomy): Eukaryota > Metazoa > Chordata > Aves > Columbiformes > Columbidae > Columba > Columba livia. The sequence goes on from NC_088602.1 coordinate 67,302,314, forward strand.
TTGGTCTAAAAAGCATTAGTATTGACTTACAGATGGTCACCTATGCTGGAAGCTTATGAAAGAATCTTAAATTGTGGAAAGATTATTCTAAATTTAGGGAAGCATCAACTCCCTAATGCTAAAGGTGGAGTCATGCTGCTAAACATATTAGTATTTCTTAATTCAAACACCTGTTCTGCCCGAAAGATACATGAAAAAGCTCTTATTTATTGCTTGCATCTCCATTTCAGATTTAATCTCACTATAAATTCATCTCATGTTAATTTATGTGCAAACAAAGACACACACATTTTAAATATCCGAAATGCTGGAAATAAACTTATTTTTAATTTTGTGCTTGTTTTCCATTTGTCAACCAGCAAATGAAAGGACTGAATAAATCATGCACTAATTGCCAGCGGTGCTAAATTTAGTGTGAGATCTGGAATCCTTTTGATCAAAACCGCTGAATATGAAATCGTCCTCAGCTCTCTAGGCAACTTTATCCGCCTTTCTATTCTCCATCTGTCAGTCACCTGGGAATTTGTGAACTATTCCATATGTCAGGCTTGTCAATCACAATGGAATGTGGGAACTATCTGCCTACTGCATAGGAATTCTTGTTAAAAATTAATCTGCATTAAACTAGATGTTCTATATTTTGAATACCGTATTGTTTATTGTTGCTAAACATTTTTACCTATATAAGGCTAATGAGAAATTATATTTGACATGGTTATTTGGATATGTTTTTGTAAGTCTTTTTTATATACACACAGATTTTTTTTTTTTTTTTTCACTAGTTCTGGAAGACGTGGGAAATGTTGGTTTTATCACCTATTTCAGTTGTTATTAGTTGTCTTGATCAGTTCCTCAAGGTCTGGAATTTTAGATTCTGTACCTTGGCTCCCAAAGACAGTATGTATTTCTGAAGAGTGGGCAAGGAAGTTTCTTGCAGTCACCTTTGACTGGATGAACTTAGGAGGGAAATATAGATTCTCTTCAGTCCTCTCTCATATTTTGTTATAACTTGTTGAACAACCGAACCCAGACACTTTAAATGCGTAATCTGCATTAACAAAGACAAAACAAGGATATGGAAAGTTGCTTTACCAAATGATAAGTTTTAGGAGCTTCCAGTTTGACTTAAAGAAGTCTTACTAAAAAAATATATTTGCTTTTACTGTATTTTCACAAGGAAAGATTTAAATACAGCTTCTGTTACAACTGGGTGAGCTAGGGATTTATTTATTGAATCTTGTCCTATTAATAAATATCATTAGAACACTTCTTCAATTAAAGTTGAATTCTCATCATTTTAAGTGGAATTATCTCCAGTCAACTGCAATTTTCTAAAGAAAATTAAAAGCGTATCATGGTGTCAAATAGTCTTTCCAATAAATACTCTGAAAATTCAGATTCATGCTTCTGTTATTGCATTATGTACAATTGGGTTTGGTGCAGAAGGAGCACCTCACTGAACAGCTCCAATGGATACTTCAGTTCTGTTGTTCTGGCTCTTTCCCTTATTGCCCTGCTTCTTGCTTATTTTCCAGGTAGTCACCTCCTTCCAGTGGTTGGCAAATTCAGGTGGGCTCTGTTTGCTGAAAGCTGAGGTTTCATTCACCTGAAGTTCACTTGTTTTTTCTTGCACAGAGAGGGAGGATTCACTGCACACGCACTTGGAGTGGTGACTCCCATAGTCTACTCAGGGCCAACGTGGCACCCATCTGCCTTCAGCCACTGCACCACTACACTAAAAGTTAGTAATGCTCTTATCCAAATTACCAAAACACTCAGGTTATCACTGACAGAAATCTTACATTTTGTAGTCTTTGCTTTTTCTACTTCTGTAGCAGCAACATTGCACAGACATGTCATTTTTGCTTTTAATGTCCTCATTAAAAGAAAATGTAAAGCTTATATATGTTTAAACCATGAAATAAATACACATATTTCTGCATGACATCTAAAAGTAAGAAAATATCAAAATCTGGTTTCTCCTTTATCTTCAGTGTATGGAAGAAATGTTTGAAGATGGTTTAAAGGATATTTGCAAGCATCACTTATATCAATATTTAAAAAGTTATTTATCATATGAAAAGGCAGATATGTAATGACAAATGATGTTCCTCAGACTTCTAATACATTCCTTGATAATTCTAAGTTGGAAAAAAAAATGATATTTCACTGCAATGAATGCTAATATAAGTTGTTTCTCTTATTATCTTCTGTCTCAGTATCATTTGTTACAGCACATAAATAGTGAAATTTAACTTTTACTTGAACTGTTATTGTTACTATGAAGGTGTTTTGTTGTGTTTTTTTGTTTGTTTGTTTTTTTATTTTTCTACTTCAGGCTTGAGAAAGGTCTTGTATATCTAAAAGCCTGAGTATTTCTTCCAACTCTGTCACCTGGTTGAACAAAAGTTACAATGTACATTTAAGAACTTTTCATAACTTCTATTCTATATTCACATTCAGGATCTAAGCACAGTTTTATGCTGTCTTCTGCACAGTTTATTTCTTCTTTCCTATACTTTACTTTTGGCCTTTAAAGTTCTGAATAATTGCACAGAGAGCACCATCCTGTTTTTAGCCACCTTCTGAACTTCTGAAGCTTCTAAAATGTAGGAACTTCATAGATGTTTCTGAGAAATTTTTCAGTGCTTTGTGATTATGTCAGCAATTTGACTAAGTTGTTGCTCCATAGTTGTTATTAGTGTCATATTCTAAGAAGGTGTATATCATTCGAAGTAAAATAGCACATGATATATACATGACACTGAAAACACACACAATGCCACTGAAGGTCATGTACTGCAGACACAACTCCTTCCTTTTGGTTCTAAATCCTCCTTTCACCTTGAAAGTTAGTCTGTTTTTTCATACTTTATTTTTGCTCCCTTTTAACCAGATGGAAACTCATGAAAAAACTTTGCCTCTAATTGCACAGATACTTACATTTTTATTACAACCTCCCAGTGAGGACTGTACTTCAAGGCTTTTTGGAGGAACAGATACATTGTATTGCTCGGGTGCCTTTTACTACAGTGACTTTTCCAAAGAAGCTTACTAGTCTGGAGGGAAACTTTTTTCCCTTTCAAGAGTCCAATAATTTTTTGTATCCAGCAAACTGTAGCCATCTCAATGTTTGATCAGTTCACCTATGCACTACCTTCATGGTTTATGTTTTGTGGCCTTATAATGAGGCTTGGTGTGTCAGCAGATATCTCAAACAAATACTGTTTTGGTTGCTTTTCAAGGGAAACTTAACAGGAGCAGCCGTACCTTATGTTGACTAACCATTATTAGATGGGAAAAGTGGTATGACCATAGCCTCACCTCCAAATGGCAATGATTTTAGGTAGAACTAAGGAAATTAAAGCTGAGTGTCACCAGTGCATAAAGGCAAAATAGTATAATGTGGCAGGTGACTCAACAGTTGCCCTAAGTTTATTGCTGCCCCAAACCTGTTGGCTGATCTATGTAGGTGCTGTCTATTTCTGTCTCCAGCTTTCACTTGTAATTCTAGATCAGTCTTCAGGACAACTGACAGAGCCTGGAGGCTAGATTCACAAACATCTCAGCCACACTGCACTTGACAAATATATTTTGAAAAATAAACAATTCTAACATAACGATTGCTTCCCTGATTTTTTTTTAATTAATTTTTTGACAGAAAAGTAAAACACAAACAAACAAACAAACAAACAAACAAACAAACAAACAAACAACGAGCTTCCAAAAGTTTATTTTTGATTGCTAAATACCTTTTTTAATTCTTCAAGCAGCACTTTGCATTGAGGAGTGTTCTCCCAGAAGCATCAGGCAGCTCTGTGTCCCAAGCACCAAGGGAGCTGATTTGCCTCCCTCCCCATGATGTCACCTGCTCCCTTGGCAACTGCTTCCTTCCCCACATGCTGCTGTGAGGTGGCTTCCCTTCTCTGACGTCACCGCTTGGTCCAAGTGGGCCTGGGTCAGGCACAAGGAGTGAAGAAAGTGACACTCAATGAACTTTATTAAGAATTTTATAATTAAACACATATAAAAATTAAGAGCCAGAAATTAAGTAAAGCATTCTATGCTATCTTTAGATATCAACTTGATATATATATTTTCATATATATATATATATATTTACTATTTTAAATAATCATATATGTGTATGTTTCTATATATATACATGTGGATACGCGCAATCACAGATGTTTTCTCTTTTGATTGTAGTGTACATGTTACAGTAACACTTTTGATATTTTTCATTCAGAGTGCCCCAAAACATGCCTGAAATTATGCATTACAATGAGTAAGAGGGTGAGTATGTAAGAAAATTAACTATCTGAAGCTGAGCAAAGGCAGATGTCCCTTTCTGAGTAAGAACACTGTGTAGTCCTGTGACCATGCCAAAAACTTTCAGCAAGTAGCATGAACTGCAAGGGAGGTAAAGGAGAGAATAATCAAAGTTTCAGCAACCTCTTTCCTCGGTGTGCTGCAGCTGATCCTAAGAGTAGCATACTTTTGTCTTGACTCCTAATTGTAAAAATGTGTTTTTGTTGAGGACATATTTTAATGGCGAGAAAGGCATAATCCTTACTGTTTCAAGACATACCACAAGTTCTAAAAGATCTATTTAGGAAATATAAGAGGAAAAGAGGGAAACTTAAAGTTGCTATGTATTATTTTAGCAAAGAGTTCTTATTCCTGTTCCTTACAGCAGAACATTTTCTATGATGGCTGTATTTCCATGTCTGTATGCTTTGGGTGTAGCAAATTATCCATGAAACTACTGATTTACTGTGAATTAAGAGAAAAGCAGATCTATGACACTACAGCTCTTACTACATTTTCCTTTGACTGTGATCAGCCAAAACAAATAATGTTTCAAAAAATGAAGAAATTATCTACCTATAGAAAGGAGAAAGGTGTCAAACATCCTCAAAAGTTTATATCCAAGAATATAATGTCCTTCATGTGAATTTGTTCCTCTACCTATTCTGAATACATATTCATTCTGCACTCTGAAAAATCATGTTACCTCTATCATAGCCACAGTGACTACTCAGCCATCTTATTAGGATCTTGGGATGCTAAAAGAAGGAGCGGGCAATTAATGAAAAGTTGCACTTTCTTCCTTCTCTTTCTTCTTTTTCTTTCTGTGCTTGTCTTTGCTTATTACAAAAACTGGAAATAATAATAATACCCCCCCCCAAAAAAAAAATCCCACTGTATACTATAATCATAAGTGAAATTCATTATTTTAAAGGTAGCCATCACACTTCTTGATTTTTACCTGTGGTGTGGACATGCACAGACACACTATATACTCACACAAAATGCTTAATATTAAAAACTAGTAATTGCCAAACAGTGCAATGTTGACCATGAAAATGTTAATTCTGAGCATAAGGGAAAATGGTGATTAGTCTTATTTTTGTGGCTGTGGTGTATTCAAAAACACAGCAGTATTAAGGTATTAAGTTTTTCAACTTCTTTCTTTTTTTTTTTTTTTTTTCTGTTTCTTTGCTGCCTAAGGATGTCTTAAGCCTTGTGCTGTTGCCTAGCATAAATCCCTTCCTGCTTCTTTCCCTAATTTCCAGCAATGAGTAAGTGTCACTTCAGCTTCTGGCTGAGCACGACTGATTGGCATCCAGGACAGAAGGGTCTCTCCCAGAGACCACATGAAGATACACTTCAATACGAAAGCTCGGCAGTGATACTGAGCTTTCTTGCTATGAGACATCATCAAATAAAAATGAGTAGATGCTTAGCCAGCTTCCTTCACCGCTCTTGCCTTCCACTTGAGATTGTGGCTTGTGCCCTCACTGCTGTAGAAATTTTCACGTGACAGCTGCTTATGGTCAATCCTCAGCCTAATGCCAGAGACAGTCCTTGCTGTCCATTTAAAGTATTAATGTAAAGCAAAAGATTTGAGCAGCTCATGCCTTTCTCTTGTATTACATCATTTGCAAGGTGCAGCTCTTCATCAGTAAATAAACTGAAAAAAGGACTTTACTGTCAGTGAAATATCCAGACTTGAATCTGACTCATAGCTGCTCTTATTTATTTATTTATTTATCTGTTTTGGGGGCAGGTTATCTTGTCTTTTTTAAAAACGGTGGAAGAACACCAAAGCAGTACTTTGAAAAATGTTACAATGTATAAATAGCACCGCTGAGAGCAGAACACAGGCTTTGTTGTGTTATAACACAGCAGATCCAACAATATACTACAGATCCGTATTGTCAACTGAAATAGAAAAGAAAAACAGTTCAACAGGAATGCTTCTTAGGAAAACTACCCAATTTACTAGTGTGTGTCTCAAGGCCAGAGCATCGCATCTTTGCACAAATCATTCTTCTGTAGTGAGTAACAGCAATACTTTTTACAGTGATTTTCTGTTGTGTGTCATAACAGGCTTTCTATTGATGCTGCCAAAAAAGCCTCTACCATGATTTTAAACTAGAAAGGAGTACATAGTTTTTATTCTAGGAGAAATAAAAGTCATATACTAGGTGTATTATCAGTATTAAGCTAAGATAACCTGAGCAAATACGTGTTTTCTCTACTAACAATATGTTTTTTTATTCTTTTGCTATAGACTGCAAGGGTGACCTTTCTATTGAACAGTTTTTTTGACTTTAAAGATTACTTTTATCAGTTTGAGACCAAATCTTCCCTCCCCAAAAAAATAAAATTATTCAGCCAATAGTGATCACTTTTTATTGTGTAACCAGTACTTGGTTACACTAGAAAATGCACAGATATTGGCTGAATTATACAAGACCAATTAAAATAGGAACACTGGCAAGAAAACATAATAATACTTCCTTCAATTTATTAGTTACGGTAAATGGCTTACAACAAACCAAAAAGCCACTAACAGATTCTGAGAAGGATACATTGCTTCTGTACTGTAGATAATTAAGTGTTTTGGTGGGAATTTGTTCATAAGACCGCTATACAATTAGACAAATTTGTTCACATATCATGTTTCATTGAAGTCTGTATGAGTCTTCTATGCTTGGCAATGGGTCCTGATCCTAGATGCTTTTATGCCTGATTAATTGTCAATATTAGGCAGGAGTTTGCTCATTAGCTCCTAGCAGGGCACATCTCAAATTGCAGTGAGCTCCATTTAGAGATGATATGCTAACTGTTAATAAATTGCATGGGTTGTGTGTGTGTGAATCTCAGTTAGCTGATGATATGCATATACATCTATACATACATGTATTATGCATGTATATACACACGCATATATACATACATACATGTGGGTATATATATACACATGCACACATCAGTTAGCTCGGTGGAGGAATAGAATAAATACAAATTATTTCCCTGTATACAAGTTGTGGCTGCAAGTGCTGCTAACTTATTCAGGGCTCCCTAGTGAATAAAAACATCCCAACATAAATTTACTGTGTATTATTCATGCTACATTTTAAGTTTTCAATCTGTCATGTCAACTGCTTTAAATCATATCTAAAACGACGTGCTAAACAGACGTCACTTTTAAACAAAAGGAAGTAAATTAAAAAACATCTTGCTGTACAACAGACACTTGTTTTGTATATTCATTTTCCAAGGACTTCATTTCTTGATCAAGAAGATAGAAGGTTGACAGAGAAGCAACTGATAATGTAAACTATTTTTCCAGATCAATTTAACCTCCTAACTAGTAATACTGCCATGCTCAACAATTCTGCCTCAGTGAAAAAAACTGGCTGTTTTCAGATCATAAAGTGCTTAACATGTCTAGAAGGTATTATAAATACACTTTATTAACATAATTGTTTCTGCTTCTGAATTTTGAAACCTCTCCTGATAGCTGAAGATAAAGTTTGAATGATGTTATTAGTAAAAGTCTTTGGTCAACAAACTCATGGGAATCAACAGCAAGTTACAAAAAATGGATCTGTGAACTTCACATCATAAAAGATTATGTGTGCTGAGTACTAAAGAAAGAAACACTGGAAAAGCAAAACCCCACAAAACAAACATTAACCTATTTCAGTCACATATGTGAGGGAAAAAAAAAGTGTGGAAGTAGCAGTAAGTGCTATTCTTTAAATGTAAAGCACTGAACTAATGCGGTGATCTAGCCGCTTTCATTCTTCAACAGTGCAATGCTGCCTCCACATTCTCCAATATTGTAACTACATTTCAGAGGTGACAACAAGATACTTGCCTCAGGAGGTCTTCTGTAGCAATAAGACTAAAGAGTAGGTATTCACAGTGCTCAAACATAAGAAGGGGTTGTTTGTGTGGTTTTTTTCAAGGAATTCCACTAAGAACCAAAGGTTACTAAGTGGAATCAATGAAACACTTAATCCTTGGATTAACCAAAAAGGAATATAGAAATATGAATATAAATAACTATGTAGACCTCTGTTGGGAAGTACATGAAAAGATGGAAACAAATGTAAGGAATGGGCTTTCAAATACCCGGGACAGGTGCAAATTTTATTTGGTTTGTTTTTACAGTATTTGACAATTGTTGTCTTCCAGTATCACCAGCTGTAGCGCATTGATTCACATTTCCTCAACTCTGAACAACACCAAACTATCTTGATAACAGCATGAGCAGTTAGTTGCACATTTCAAGGCTTATGAACAGTCTTTGTGTGATAACAGAAGATCAGACATGGTTAGAATACAGATCTATCAAACAGTCCACTAACCTGTTACTCAGACATTTCCTGAAGTGAACAACCATGGCAGGATTGACTGCCTGGTAGAGCTCATCACACTTGGGAATAAGTAAGGTACCATGGTTATCTCCAAAACTGACACAGTTCCAGAAAGTCATTTTTCAGTGTTATTATATTTAAGGTAAATCTAATCCCAATTAATATTTCTTAATTCGTAACAGCTATTTCTTTACTTCAGACTTTAACTTCTGCAGCTCCTACTACACTGAAGGAATCAAGTTGAGTATCATACAGAAATATGGGGTTTGGGTTTTGATTTTACAGTCAAAATCCTTTCTGCTCATCTTTGAAGAATAGAGGAAGACATTTTGCTAGCAACCAGAGAAAATATGCCTCTATGAGAGACTCACAAGGCTTCAGTGGCCCTCCTCCCATGTTCCTCCCATCCTTCCACACCAAGAACTGATGAGTGAGAGTACAGCTTTCATACAAATGGAGAGAGGTCAGGTCACATCTTTTGAGGAACAAGCTACAGTGTGCTGGAAGTATCATAAGTTAAGATCTTTACATACCATGAAGAATCTGGAATCTAAGAGATTGCTAAAAGCTCATTTGAGTTTTAATAGAAGGATTAATCTAAAATTGTGACTAACATACTTTGGGGACTTACTGTTCCACTAGTTATGTTAAAGCCTATGCTAAAATTTACATGACCAAGAATGTTTATAATTACTGCAATATTAGGTGTTGGTCACTGCTAAGAAAGCATGTGTGGAGGGCATGGACTAATTATGGGAGTGTAACTTTTACTCACTCAAAATGTAGCTGATTTGCTGTTGTATATAAACAACTATAGCAATGTTGACCAATAGAAGCAAGAATTAAACCAGCAGGTAGCTTTCATTCATTACAAAATAAATGGTACCTTTTACAATTTGGTTAGCAGAGTAACAGGGAGAAAACTTTGTCCACCTCATTATGGAGACGCTTTCCTCTTCCTAATCACTGACACGCTTTCATGCTCCATGGTTTGCTAGAAAGCAGAGTATGTCTCTGCATTAAAGGAACTGTCTCCAGCTATCCCCAAAGTAAATTATTCATTCATCATGCTTAGCTTCATTTCAGAACAAAAGCTTTTATGAGGATATACTTGCAATCAGTTTCCTGGGTCTAGGGCTGTAAGACTGGACCACGTGTGTCATTATTGTCATTACATGATGGTCATTACAACATAAGGAAAAAGAAATATTCTCACAAATTCTTCAGGCAAAGAATAAAGTCTTGAGGAAGAAAAAAACAAAACATTAACCATAAACCTGAGGCTGCTTCAAAAAGCCTTTGGAGAAAAGTATAATTTCAAAAGAAGGATGAGTTCTCTCCATCTTGGCTGGTGGTAAAATAAGCCTAAGCGCAACTCTTTGCATCATCAACACTGAAGGACACTTAAAAAAAAGAAATGGCAAGGGTCAAGACTAGCTGGGTCTTTCATCTTCATCCCTGATCTTCTCCATTGATTTGCCAACTTGAAATACTTACTGCAGGATAATGACTGGTCCCCTAGAGGTACAAATGATTTTAAGATGTGAAGGTTGCTGCTCCTCACCTTCCAAAAAAAAAAAAAAGAAGGTGGCAAAGGTTCTGGAATCAGGTGACTTGTTGACAGCAAATATGGTATTTGGATTATGAGCACATCAGAGGAACACATCAGTGAGTTTTGCTTTAAGAAATGTGGAAGATAAATATGTAACCATGAAGCACTGAAGTATATAGCACTCTGCTTTCCAGCAGAGTGAAGCGTTAGATATTGAGCATCAGATGAAACAAGCTGATGTTTGGTGCTGAATGCCAGCAGCTGGTCACTAACTGCAATGCAAGCTCTAACTCAATCATCTGTACGTGCTCAGCTAGCATACAAGATTCTGAACAGGAAAACTTACCCATTTAAACTATATCTTAAATGACCCTGAGGAGAGAAAAAGAAGCAAAAATTGAAAAAGGAGGAAAGTGGATACAGCAAGCATGAGCTTCTCTCCCACTCCAAGTAGATAACCTTCTCTGAAGTGGTTCAGTGTTAAGAGGAGCAGTGATTGTCCCTATTGATAGGAACCTCTGCTGGCTACATAAGAGGCTGGAGGGTCCTGATGCAAGATCATTGCTGATTAATGCCTTTGCCTGAAGAAGCATATTTGTTATTGCTGAATACTCCCAATAAACAACGTTTCCAGAGTGCCTGAGTACAGCACAAAGACCAGACCATCTTTATGCCTACTAAAATGTAAGTAACCTCTAGTATACACCTTAATACCGCTCTTTTCTCTCCATCTAAGTGAATAAGAAGAATTAGCTTCTACTAATAAGGGTCCATGAAGAAAAATAACTTTTCTTTCCTAAAAATACAAGACATTGGAAGAAAGAGCATGATGAAACACACTGAAAGTGTTGAAGTTAATTCTCTGACTGAGCTCATAAAAATGCTCAGATCATTGTGACAGTCCACGGTCAGGACTTCAGATACCATATTTCATGTCAAGAGGGCTCTACTCTGAAACATTTTATAAAATACTTTACTTGTTTCGAAATTGGAGAAGGCTGACAGTTACATGTCCTCTTTTTTCTTTTTCTTTTTCTTTTTTTTTCTTTTTCTTTTTCTTTTTCTTTTTCTTTTTCTTTTTCTTTTTCTTTTTCTTTTTCTTTTTCTTTTTCTTTTTCTTTTTCTTTTTCTTTTTCTTTTTCTTTTTCTTTTTCTTTTTCTTTTTCTTTTTCTTTTCTTTCTCTTTTTCTTTTTCTATTTTTTCTTTTTCTTTTTCTTTTTCTTTTTCTTTTTCTTTTTCTTTTTCTTTTTCTTTTTCTTTTTCTTTTTCTTTTTCTTTTTCTTTTTCTTTTTCTTTTCTTTTTCTTTTCTTTCTCTTTTTCTTTTTCTTTATTTTCTCTCAATCAGACATCTTCTGTAACTTTCAAAAATTATCATAAGTGATGGGCAAAATTTGCTTTTCAAGGGAAAAAAAGTCAACAATGGTTAAATTGAGAAAGGTCAGGCAGGAACTGAGATAAATTTTGCTAGCCAAAAAGTTAAAATAACTCCTATTCTAACTGAAAATTAAAACTAAAATCAGAACAAAAGTTTCCTGGTAGGACAGATGGGATTTGAGATGGACTCAGATAGGAAAAAGCCTCTTTGAGTGGTTTAAAAAAAATGTCACCTATAACATCATTAGAAACACAGTTGACAACATTTTAATGACTTATTAACTTTTACATGGCAATTGCTACTCATTCAAAGACAGGCTGTATAATCAAAATAACCACAGCACATTTCAGCTCTGGAAGTTTCCAAAATTCATTTATTTACTTTGATTCTGAAGTAGTCTCTCTTGTTGGAATTGAAGTAGATTAAAACTTTTCTTTTTTTTTTTTTTTTTCTTTCTTTCCCATTCTAATTACTTATGCTTCATTGCCTACTTTGACAAGAAGAGTACTTCCCAAAGTAGAATTCTCCTTTATGTTTTTTCCACTCGTCAGTTGCACAAAATATAACATTTTCTGAAGAGTTTACATATTTACCCTGGATCTAGTTGAATGGTCTCAACAAATCTGCATGTACAGGGAAAATTCATTTCTATGATAGCAAAGATATTCAAAGTTTCTTTCTTTCTCTCCACTACAAAACTACCTTAGAAAGCTGAATGCACTTTATGTTTTACTTTGAAAGCATGAAATCAGGAAGGAAGTCATCACAGTAAGCAGTGGAAGTCTACCTCTGCCACTTAGAAGAAAATAAGGAGAGACAAGAATAAACTAATGTGTGCTACCTCATGACCTCACCCTTTGTTTTAAACTTATACATATAGAGGCAGAGACAGCATCTATCCATCTTAAAAAAATTCTGATGCAAAATTAATATAGAAAAATCTCAAAGATTTGTCACAATGAGAAAAAATCCTGGATGTAAATTCCAGTGACTGATTTACATTCAATAGCTTCTATTTCGATTTGCTTCTCAGATTTTATTTATCCTCTTTCGTACAACTTCTAGCACATTAAGCACATTTCTTTCATTTATTTATATGAAAGAGAGTTACCTGAGGTAAACCAGGCCATTAGCAAACCCTCCTACGTTGGGGCTAGTACAGGACAATATTTTCTTCAGGACAACACCAAGAGGATCCTGGCTCTGGGGGTCACAACAAGGACCAGCTTGGGCACTCCAGTTCTCTCACTGTGCTGGGCTCATTCAGTAGAGGAGCTGGCATCCTGGTGAGGGCACAGATTGCCTTTTTCCCATGGCTTTGTCCCTATGCAACCCAGACATGATGGGAATTGCATAGGGGCACCTGTCACAGCTGCAGAAACAGGCACTGAGAAGTTACTCAGCCACTTAATCATGCTGACAAGCGGTAGGAGTACAGAATAGTCTGACGTTTAAGAGTGACTGTAAAAAAGAGGAAATCAAAATTGTCCATTTTCCAAAAACTGTGGCACAAGCATACAAAAAGGGATTAAGCTGCACACGTGGTGGACTATGTCCTTAAGTTCTTCCAGCATACAGAACACATGCTGTTACCACTGGCAGCATCTCCTCAGTCCCACCTACACCAAATTCCTCAGGCAACCTAATAGTTTTCATGAAGAACAGCTTTTCAGGAAAATATTTAATATATTTAATTTATGAATTAACAAATTTTTTTTCTTTCAGAAGCAAGCATAAGTAAGCAACCCTGTATGTCAATTTGCACAACAACCCATAGGTTCTCCAGAAACAGGAGAACTCTATAGATGCTCAGGGGCCACAGAGCAGTGTGGCAACATCTCTTTTGGGATCTCGTGAGAGGACATGCAACCACTTGGTGCTGGTTCCTCTCTTTCAACCTCACTTAACATAGAAGAGTAATAACCTGCTATTACTACCACAAAGCAGCTGCTTGAAGTCAATGTGGAGGCTTCGTTACAGGCCTGAGAGACCGCGCAGCTCTGCACTCCAGCTTTGCTGTGAAGGCTGGGTGCCAGAGAGAACACAAACTCCAAAGACCATAGAATCAGCTTTTCAGAGTCATAATTCATACACATTAACTAGGAAATGTAGGACACAACACATGCTCATCTTCTAAAGGTCCTCGGTGCCAAGGCATACTGATCTCTGACCTTTCTCAATTTGTAATTAACTGTTGTTTTTTGTTTTCCTTAAAGTTCCTTTAGGTCATGCATGGAATGTAAGGATCTAGTCTAAAGAATAAGATGTTAATGGCAGTAGCAAGCAGATAATGAAGCTCTATGACAGGGCTACTATTTTCAGAACTAGCTTCAAAACTCATCACATCTCAAAAATTTTATTATTTCGAACACATACATAAATGCACATACACACATGCATAGAAAGAGAAAGAAAGCTATCCAAACTTTAATGAAATTATAGTATTTATTTTCATGCTAAAGTGTTAAGATATTTATCTGATCCTCAGAGAGAGTGGATAATCAGCAATTTCACAGAGTTTGTGGTCCCAACTTCCTTAAAAATATTCAAGCAGCCTCCTAAAGTCACTGCACTTTCTGACTCTGTTGTTTATTTGTAAAGATCAGGAACACAGTTGTTTTTGAAAGAAACTCCTTTTTTCCTCTGCAAGGTGAGTTTCCTTGAATGCTTTTTTATGTCATATGATTAGGGATAAAGATGCTCTACAGGGATAACACATGTTATATGACAGGAGACAAGGTGACATTAAGCTGCCTTATTTTCTCCTTATCAAATAGACATGATTATTGCACAAAATTGATCTTAGGACACTTTTAGTGATTGATCAGTACATCTTTTTAGGATTTCAAAGGAGTCTGCTCAGATCCCATAAATAACATTTTATTTTTAAATCTAAGTTATTTTCCAGCTGCATTCTTCTGTGTCTGTCACTGTTCAAACATCTTATTTAGAGGCTAAGGATATGATAGCTCATCACTTAGTTAGTCCTGTGTGTCATTTTGTTTTCCTGCCATAGATGACTATTTTACTCTGTACCTCACCTACTTTCATGCAAACTTTGCTACAGTTCACATAGTGCTAAAGGAGATTACTGCAAAAATAATTTTGATCCTTTTTCACACAAATGGATAAGTATTATTTTCATGCTCCTCTTTAGAATTTAGTAATGTTACTCTTGCATATCAGTTTTAATTTAGAATTTACCTTATGCATATATATAAATACTTTGTGAGCTTGAGATCACATGCTATCCTTATCTGTAAAAATGAAAAAATGTCGAAGAACACAAAATAGTTCTTACTGACAAAGAATTTCTGAAATAAACTGCAGCTTTGTGTGTTGACTTTGAGTAATGAACAATAGTAAGTGTAAGATAATTCAGCCTTTACAACCGGTACAGAAAGCTGAATCTGTCTCATTTTCAGCATTAGGCAATACATGAAACCCACCTGGGGATCCTGGGAAAGCCCATTCAACACTCACATTCAGGTTCGTTTTGTTTTTCTCCTCCCACTGCCTGGCCTACATGAACTTTGAAGGACATACAATCCTTCTCATTTTCCCACCTGTAATGGAGTATACCAGAGCAAAGTCCTGCTAGAACTCAGTTACAAATGCTCTCTTAACCCATTATAGCTGCAGCAGTCACATAAATTGGCTGTATGTGCTGTGTTGTTTCACTTTAAATACGCTCTACCTTTAGAGGTTACTTTTCAAGCTATCCTCTGTTGCCATAGGCACACTGGGTTGAACAGATCTAGCTATACACAAACAAGGCAAAAATAAAACGTGTGAACCTGTGCCTTGAGAAAAAGACACCCTGCCTTTTCCAAGGATTCCACAGAATGAGCATTTTTGACAATATTTATATATGCTGGGTTTTCAACTCTACCTTGGACCTCCAGCGTACAACGATTCTACACATACACACCCACACTGTACACACATTGGCATATGGTATTTACAGTACACCTTCCATATTATCATATAACTTTCTTATTTCCCACTATGAAACACAGAGAAAATTTATGCCGTGTTGCATACAGTGTGCTGTGTTCAAGTGAACTTTACTACATACAAAGTTTCAAGAGCAGGTCTGTGTGAATCATTAACTTTTCAAAAAGCACCAGTTCCCTTCTGTCACTAATGACATGCGTAACAGTTTAATGTAATGCTACTTTTAATTATTAGAGCCCTTTCTTTTAAATATCAAATTTCCCTCTCTAAATTGTCCTGAGTTCTCTTTACAGTCTCATCTGTCACTGTAAATGTCATCATTTTATTCCTCCTTTGGATGCAGTGACAGGCCCACTCTTATCCCCAGCTTTATCTCTTTTTCCATCCTTTATTGTACTACAAAGATCCCTCTTTCATAGTTTACAGCTGTATCCGCTTTCCACACGTGGCAAATGATTGCCTCGGTAAAGGTATTTTCTGTTTCAATCTTGCATTTTCCCAAGGGAGAACAAAAGGGACAAGCTTTCTGGAGTTGGTTTCACTGAGAAAATTGTTTAGAATTGCCTCATTCCTCAACAGATTAACGAATGCATACAATCCCGGCTTAAGTGCTATTGTACAGCACAATTTGTCCATTATACTTTGTCCTTTCCATTTAGAAAACCCCCTCACCAATTAAAGTAATACAGCCTTCCAATACCTGCTCCCAATTAAATCTGAGCTGTATTACCTGCCTTGATGCAGCTGGTCACAGATTCCTACCACTTACTAGCATTCATTAGCCCTATTCATTATAAAGGGGCTGGTGGCAGGAATTCAAGCTACTGGCTTTATTCAGGGGCCATCAAAATTATCAGCTTTCAGCACAAGGCCCCTGTAAGAACAGGATTAAGTGAAGGGAGAGGGAATTCATACAGTAGCGAAATGTCATTGTTTCTACTTTGCTCATGTCTCTTCTAGCCCAGTGCACCAGGAGCATCCAGTGGGTGTACAAAAGAAGACAGCCGGCCACGACTGGAAGAAAGCCTTTTCCTCATTTGCTTTCAGCATAGCTCCTAATTTTGTTTTGCCGTGCCTCTTGCCTCCCAGCCTCCTTACCCAAAAAGGTAACCTATTGTCTGATGCGGAGCCTATTTACAGATGTGATCATTAACCACTTAGAGTCCGCTGCGGCACGCTGGCTCAGTACAGTTTAAAGAACCTGTTACACTTATTGATGTGAAAAAAACCTTAATTTTTCTGGCAATATAAGAAACCACTGAATTGCTGAAGTCTCACTCCCCAGTACAATAGGGCTTTCCAGACATGAGGTGTTCCTGAGATCCTCTGTGTGGTGATAGTGTGCAATGTGGCCAGCTGCAGAGAAGGAAAAAACCATCTGCAGCTCTTCAGTGGCTTAAGTGTCAAGGCCCACTCTGTAATCAGAACTTCTAGGATTTACTGGACAGTGGTGGTAGTGAGACAAGCAGTCACACTGTAAGTTTGAGACTGCCACAAGTACAGGAATTTTGGGGGAGAGGGAATACTCAGAGGTGACAAAAAGCTGTTGTGCCCCAGCTCTGACCACTCCAAAGAAGACTGTAGTCATGTCAGGGCCTGCTGCTGGTCTGTATAAGGATAGTGCAAGGAGGAAGATTAAAAAGAGAGGAGAAACAATAATGTTACTTGTGGATGATGTAAATGGAGAAGCTTGAAAAACTCAATCTAGGCAATTTTTGGAGCAATTTTAAAATAATCCTTTACTGCAAACACTCATCTCTTATCAAAGATCAGAACATATGCATATCCATAGCATTTTTTAAGGTGGTGGAGGATGTATATTAGTGTTTTCCTCTCAATTAACTTCTAGGCAATTTTCCCAGCTAAATACATAACATCTTTGGCAACTTGCCAACCAAAGCCCTAAGACCCAACACTAAATTCTGTATTTATACAGGCAGCTTAGATTTTCATGTGGTGAACTGGAAGAATGCCAGTAACTCCCACCATAAACCTAGCAGTAGGAGCACTATATATATTTTTTTTTTATCAAGAAACTCTACTTTACTTTTCCAAGACCACTTGAAAACTGCACCATTTTAATGTTTCTTTAGCACAAAATAAAAGAAAGATTTAACCTGCTATTAAATTAACCCAATTAGCCATTTATTTCATGTAACCTTATACTTCTGATGGCATTAAATCAAACACACCAACATGTGGAATTTTTTTTTTTGTAAGTTATGGTAATTACACACTGCACACTAGACAATAAATTTCTCGCTAGCCTTTTGCCCTGTTCTTTCTCTCTGGAAGAAGATTATTAGAACAGAAACGTTTCAAGACCCCTCCTCATTTACCTCCTATAATACTGTATTGGAACAAGATGGAATATTTATGCACTTAAAGGAAAAGAACAAGAAGAGGAGGAGGGGAAGGGGAAGGAAGGAAGGAAGGAACGAACGAAGGAAGGAAGGAAGGAAGGAAGAAAAAGGGAAAAAAAAAAAAAGGAAAAAAAGAAAATAAGAAAATAAGTTAAAATATTTCCAAAGGGCTGGCATCCTGGTATGACAAACTGAGGTACTGATGAGACTAGACTTTACTGGCTGTCCCTGTCATTTGATACAGACCATGAACCAGAGGCCACTCTTTGCTGGATGCTGTGCCTTTTTCCTCCCCCTTTTTTTTTTTGGGGGGGGGGGGAGGGGGTGTGGAAAATGAAAACACAGTTCAAGTAAAACCTGGCAATAATTCATAATTGGAATCCCCAAATGTAGCTCTGCCACATCCACAAACAGAGAAGCCACGTGTGGCACACCTGCCCCACTGCTGCCACTGAAGCAGGGTGTTGCCTGGTGCCCTTTCCTGCCCTCTGGGCAATGCCTTTCATGGAGGGGTTGCCTCTGCTGCTGCCCTGTGCTTGCCAGCATGCCCCTTCATGTGCTGATGCCATTTTGTCCTATTTTCAGTCTGGCATGGAAGCTGCTTTATCCCAGAGCAGAGGGCGGTGTGGGCAGCACCCCTCACGGTGCGTGTTCAGTGCCCGTGAGAGGGAGCAGGGGCAACTCCTCCACCGCCGGGCAGCATCCCTGCCACACGCCGTGCCTGCATGCAGCCCTGGCAGGAAGGCTGTCAGCAGCATATTGGATATCCTCACGAAGCAGAGACAGTGCCTGCCTTGGTTCTGTTTAGATATCTTCCATGGGGCTTACTTTCAAGGATGGCTCTGACTCCTGACCCTGCTGCAGATGGTGTAACTGTTGCCTTGGCAGGCTGCCACTCACTTCCGGTTTCCAGTCTCACGTTCTCTTCCCTTCACAAAGTGGGTAACCCTGCTCCCCGCTTGTAACGTCTCCTTTTTTTTTTTTTTTCTTTTCTAGTTCCCTGGCAGGCACAGCTCTTTGGCTCCAGAAGCTTGTTAGGTATTTGTCACTGAAGATTTCATTCTCTCTTCCATAAAGTTCATTTCAATGACAAAACTAATGGAGCACTCCAAGAAGCATTGTGATATTCTACCTAAAGGCAGCCAAAAGAATGGCTGAAGCGTCTTTTTTTTTTTTTTTTTTTTTTCCTGGCTGTCAATGTTTTAATTTCTGAATTAACTTCACTCATAACCCTACCAAGCACTGATAATCTTTTGAATCTTATGTGGGTTTTTAAATATGAAGGACTTAGTTATCTTCACAGACTTTAAAAGATAGATGGATTGATAAACTGTAAACAGTACAAATTTGATATGGCAGCTTGAATTGATATATCTAGAAGACTTTCTGAAACAACTTACTTCCAAGACATTATCTATTATTAACTCTTCAGGAATCACACAATATTCAGCAATGTGAAATATGAAGACTTCATCTGAAAATACATACCCATTACTGTTTAATCCAAATTCAGTACTAGAGATCCTTTGCATCTTGTTTGCTTTCTCTGATGAAACTTTTACATCTCAATTTCTTACTTCACCTTTATAAAATTCTTGCCTCTCTAAAACATGTCCTCTGCAGTTCTGGATTTACACTTCTTCGTATTCAAAAGTAAACCTTTAAAATCTTACTTTATGTAATGCTTAGAATCACATATTTGATACAGAATTCCACTGTGCTCTATGTGAAGACCTCGGTCGAAAGCTAGGCCAAGATTCCGGTTTCCTGGTTTCTTCCAAAGTGGGCTGAAGCGTGGAAGGAAGAGAACGAGAAGGTTCCAAGCTGTCACACCTTTGGATAGTGGAGGAATTCATAGATACCCCTTGAGAAAAGTGTCATAGAATCTGACCCTCAAATTCTGACACAACTGGGCAAAAGGAGAGATGTGTTTGCACATATTTTGCTGCTCCAAGATACACTGTTGCAGATCATACAGTCTGGACTTCTCTTGTGATTTTCATTTAATCCTGTGAAAACAAGCCTTGGAGTTGTCATGACCCACCCAGAGGTATGAGTAGGGGGAGAGGTGACTCAGACTCATTGG
Organism: Columba livia; assembly: GCF_036013475.1. NCBI lineage: Eukaryota > Metazoa > Chordata > Aves > Columbiformes > Columbidae > Columba > Columba livia. The sequence continues at coordinate 67,322,327 of NC_088602.1, forward strand.
TCCCCTTAGTTAGAAAAACATATATGCAATACTTTAAGTCCGTAAACAAATACTTTTATTTTTTGCAGCATGGCCCAATTGGCAAATGATTCAGTGGCAGAAGGATTTATGTTACTTAAGCTCAATTGATAAACAGTTTAGCAGCAAAAAGATTTGCATAAAAGAGTTTTGCAGCACATGTGGGGCTGTAAACCTTACATTACTATATTAGTCATAAAAAAGAAAGCAAAAGAAATAGGAAAACAGGAAACGAGAGAGAGATTTCACCACCCTTATGGCTCCACAATGTGGAGTCTTGGCAGTGTCTTGGCAGTCTTGGCAGTGTCTTGGCAGGGTGGTGGGTGCGCTGCCAATGCTTGTACAGGTTGTCTTTTTATACACCTCTGGATCACCTGGTTGTGTGATCTTTGGTCTTTTGCACAGGCTTTACTGAAGGATGACTGCGAAACATGGAAGGGTCCCAAAGGGTCCTGGGTGACCTTGAAGGGTCTTGAATGGTCTGAGGTCTTCTCCCTTAGTGCCATGCTGGACCTATCAGAACCTGGAGCTACTTCCCCCCCACTCCTGTGTCAGCGGGTCTTTAGTTTGTGGCTTGTTGTTGACATGTAAATTGCAATTCTCCTTATAATGATGTCCCATCTCCTGTTCCTTGTTCCATCTCCTGTGGCTGGATGTTGCAGAACTGGTTTGCCACAATATTTGAGACATTACCCTTTTTAGTCTCTCACAAGGGTAATCAAGAGAAGGTAGATCTTGAGCAGAGAACAGATATTGGATTTACCTAAAAGGAGAATGAAAAGCCTGATTGTGGGGTAACTTTGTCCACAATTCCTGTTACCCTGAATATCTGATGCTGTCGTGTGGTCTGTTTCTCTAGCAGCAGCTAATGGTTCCCAAGTAACTCAAAACATTCTCAACTTTTACCTACACACACTTCTTACTCAGTCGAGTCTGAGCCAACTGCTCTGCTGGATCATCTTTTCCAGATACTGAGTTATTTTGGTGAGGATGAAGGCAAAACCAAATACACGTGTGTCAGCTACATCTCCGTGGTGAAAGAGAGCTTTGAGACACCCTTTCAAGCCTCCCTGGACAAGAATCTTAGCTGCTGTTGTGCTGCTGCTCTTTGGTTTTGAATTTTAACCCATATCTAAGAGCAAGTCTCTTCTTACACTTGTAGGTACATAGTAGCTTCTTCTAACATCTATACTGCTTCCTGGCTGGAATATAATTTATCTCAAGCATAACTGTCTGTTCAGACACCTGTAGGGTAACAGTCAGTTTTCTCACATGCTGTTGTTGCCCACCGGAGGTAGTCTTGCTTGCAGACTGTGGTCCCTTGGGGATCTGTGGCCTTAGCCAAACTGATGTACTCTTGCTGTCTACATTTCATATAAACTATTAGTTTGTGTGTTCAGCTACTATGACACTAATTGCTAGAACTTCACTTTCATGTACCAGAAATTTCCATGAAAAATTTAAATAATGTGTAGATACTGCCTTAGAATGACTTTGTACTTCTTCCATTTATCCGTAACAGTGGCTGTGCTTGCAGCTGCACATGGGAAAACACCACTCTACAGATACTGCTGATATAATCTTTCTGCTTCTCAGTCTGTGCCCAATTCCACAGGTACAATTAGACACTTTACAAAGCTGAAGTAAATATTTTTACTCATTTTTCTTGGCTAACTTGTCTTTGAATATTTGTACATTTTTTTTTTGGTATGATTTGGACCATGGATATACTTTGGACAGTGAGCAAAACATACTGTGAGTTGCTACGATTTTCTCTGGAAGCACTTTTTCTTCTTTCCATTTTTTTTTTTTTTTTGGTCTTCAGCACTGTTTCTAAGACAGTTACTGTTACTCAAGATCTTGTTTGTGGTAACATGTACAGTAATTTCTTCAAGCCATTTTGATATACATACTTTCTTTCAGCGAAACTACATGAAAAAGGCCTGGTCCCGAATTGTCTTTTATGGCTTCTGTTCATCTTCAATTTGCATAACTCTGCGGCTTTAAGATCGTGTACAGAAGTTGTGGTGGTGTGGAAGTTGTAGCCTTGTCCAGAATGGTCTCTAAGATTTTGTAATGTGTTACAGGTCTTGCTATTCTACCGTATATGTAGATGAAATTTGATGAAATTTATGACATGTTGGACTTTCCTATTTTGTACTGGATTTGCTGATCTGTATTCCTCCATTTGTTCCTTCCTCCACTGGAAGATTGTGAGCTTCATAGTCTGTCCTCATTCTCTCCAGACTTTGGAAAACATTATCACATACAGAACTGTTTGCATATTTATAGGAGTCTCGAATCTTCAACAATTTCACAGATATTATGTGACTAATTTCAAAAAATAATTTCTGATTTTTTTCCAGGGCACAATGCCTTTCTATGGATTCTAGTATCAAGTCTCAAGACTGGTTTGCTACCACAATTTACCCTTTGAAATTTTTTATTTTCCTTGCAAAGAGATAGATTTTGCTATAGTCCTTCTCTGAAACGTCATTCAGTCCTAGTGTCCACTGTAAATGTTAGTATTATTTCTTCCAGAAACTTTATCCAGGAAGATATTAGTTACCAGAACGGTAGTACCAAGGCATTTAAGCTTACTCCATCATTTCCCTTCTCCTTATTCTGTTTTGTAACCAAACAGCATCATTGTTGCTAAAACTCTTTCCTGGTAGGTGTTCTCCAACTGTATTACTCCCACTGCTTCACTGTTTGCCTATGTGATGTACTCAAACATAATGTCTAATGTAATTATGTTCCTGAGGCATGGGCATTTCTTTTCCTTCACATGGTGCAATCCACTACTATTGCAAATGTGCATCAATGGGTTTCTGTCACTTTCTTCAAAAGAAATAGTACACAGAAGTGGCATTCTTGTCCTCACTACTAACTCCTTTATGAAAGAACGTATTTTATCACATCCTGGCATTTACACATTGATACTTCTAAACAATCTCATATCCATTTGGATATCTGCTTTGGATAGGTCAAATGCTTTAACTACCCTATTGTTTGTTTTTTTTTTTTTCTGATGCTTGTAATTTCTCTGCAATTTCTTTTGATTTGGATCCTGTATAGTAAAATTCTTATGCATTTCCATTTTTGAAAACATGTTTTTTTGTTTTTATTTTATTTTTTTTTTTTCTCAATCTAGAGGGTCAACCAATTCTTAGTTATTTTAGTGTGGACATTTTTGACATTTTTCTAAATTCATCATTTACATTTTTGTTCTTGTTTTTGTTTTCAATCTAGGAAGATGGTTCAGCTTTCATTTTTTTCAAGGCATACAATCTCAAATAGGTTAAACAGTCTGCCTGTTTTTCCTCCTTCTGCTTTAGTGATCTTACAGCTGGCAACTCATGCACTGTAGATACTGCTGCCATTTTGCATGGTACATAACGGCAAATGAATAGCTATTTAAATTTGCAGATTACTTATTAAGAAGATATGATAAAGATATCATCTCATTTAATTCTTTCTATCCTTAGTCCTATCTTGTGATTAGTTTCAGTAAGGCATGCTTTATTTCTAACACCATGAATTATTTTTATTTATACTGCTTACATAAATGTGGAATAAATAGAGAAGGGCACACTAAAAAAACTTTTAGGACAAATAATATGAAGTACACCTTCCCTCTCAGCTGCTAAACTGAATTTAGCACGACAAAAGGAGAAAGGGAGACAGCTTCATAAAGAAGAGTCCTAATGTAACCCATTTGCCTCTATTATGAGATATATTGTTAGTTATCAAAATTCTGCGTTAATATTTTCCAAGACTTTTGTAATTTATTCAAAGGGTTTCACATAGGAGACAGGATGGCTCTGTAAGTAGTATATTTGATAGTGAGGAGAAAACACTTTCTGGACCCAAGTGCAGTAGTATAGGTGGATCTAGACCACTATCTCCCTCTTGAGGGACATTTTTGAATATATATATATGAATATACATATACATGTATGTGTATATATAGACATATCCATATCCACATAAATATTGCATATTTGTGCATATATATACACAGAAAAAGCATGGATAAACTACTACAAAGTTCCATCAACCAAGACAAGTGAACATTATTTCAGACATGGTTGGAAGGACCAAGACTTGTCTTCATGCAAGGGGTTCTATCACTTCCCATGGGAGCTATGCAGTTTAATCAGTTAGATACACATGTGCATTCATTTAGATTCACATATTTTCTACAACTTTGACTCACACTTCCTCTCTCTTATTGTCCATTTTGACAATTAATATGTTTTGGAACTGAGGTAGCTTATACATACAGGATCATTTTTCTCCCATTACACTCAGCGCTCCATCATTTTCAGCTGTGTTGCTTATCTCCTACATGTTATTGTTTCTTTGAGGAAAAACTGAAGAAGGAGTGAAGTTAACTGGAATAACAACCACCAGCACCTGAAAAATGGTAAGGAAAAAAAGACAACAACAAAACTTACAGTAGGAGATGTCAAGAAACTAGAGACGGCATCCTCTGAGATGATACAAAATAAGGATGGGTTTTATTTAGGCTCTTGGGGTACATTTTTTGCTTTTTATTTTTTAATTTTGCATCTCTATTTGGAATTGTATTTAAAGATATTTGGAAGACAGCAATATCACTACTGCTATTTCTGCTTCAACACTGTATTTCTCCAGTCAGTGCTGCAAAATCTGTTCTGTATAACTTTGCTGTTTAGCCACACATTTCTAGAAATTCTACTTGCCATTATCCCTTACTCAAAAGATTTTTTACCTAACTCCTAGATTCACTCTCTTAAACCAGTGACATCAAAACTGTTTAGATCTACGCCTCACATTCCTTTTGGTAGATACAGCCAAGGGAAGGCCTTGTTAAATACATCTGGTATCTTGCATACGCAACAAATTATCAGGAGTTGGAGCTATTATCGTCATAAAGCTATATCTCTTTGGCCATCCACCAGAATGCACAATCTGTGACTGTCGCTATAGGAATCTGCACATCAGTTTGTTTGGCTTCACAACTGCTGCTGCTGGAGATGATCCTGATAGGCACAAAAGATATGAAATGCACCTTTTGATCTCTGCTACAGGAACTGCAGGAAACCGGTTTTAACTAGGCATATAGTAGGTCAAAATGATCAAAAGGGTGGAAAAGGAGTTAACTAATAAAAGACTGTGACCCACTGCTCAAGGTAGGTAGCACTACATGTCAAGACTGAGTAGAAGACAGGTGTTAAAAGACCTTAGTTCCCTGATGTACATAGGTTTGATCTTCCACAGGTGTAATGATTTTAATCTCTCTGGGATGCCCATTCATCATTATTGTTCCATTCATCACCACTGAAGATCAATGGACACATCAGTTTAATCCAAACACAGCATATGCAGTAACATATTGAACAAAATAGCAGAAGAAAAAGGGGGTATTTATGCTATTTGGCATTTGATGCTGAAATTAGAAACCATTTTTTTCAATCACTCAGTGCAAAAAGACAGGTTACCCTGGAGCAAAAGCCCTCACAGAGGCATCCAGAACAAAGTTTCATGGTGCTACAGGAGGAGAGGACATGGTAAAATACTCCAAAATCTCATTGCTGCTATCTTTCCCTAACTTATGGTAAGGGCAATAAGAAGAAATAGGGACTAGTGTATGCTCAGTTTCAGATGTTCAGTGTCACAGCTGCAAAAAATAAATAAAAAGAATCAAGCACACATACAGCATTAAGAAAAAGGAGACTCCAAGGCCCCTTCCTTAATCTCTTGCTATAAATCCTGTTGCATGTATTTTATTTGGCAGCAAGCTATTTCAGTATATAACACTGACATTTTTCAAACAAGTCAGCTCTGATTTCAAACTCTGAATGCTAAGAAGGACATTGGTATCGTCACCTTAATTCTTTACTCCTGATTAACCTCTATGATAACAGGGACTTTTTATTTTCAGTCTTATTTTTAATGTTTCTGTAAGTGAAACAGACACTCAGCTTCATATTAAGAGTCACAAAATCTGTTAAACACTTACTGATATAAAATCAATGATTAACAAAACCTTTGCACACTGGTGATGCCTTTAATAATTATTTCAGAGGTCTGGACCCAGGTGTCATGATAATTACAACCAATAATAGCTCTAATACCTTTTGAATTGATTACCATGGATCTGTTCATACTTGCCAAGACAGAAATACGCCAAAGACTGCTGCAGATAGTCTGATTTGGACCTGAAAGTTTTTAGCCTTTAGAAAGCCTTTGTAAATTAGAAAGAAGTCTAACTGTGTACATTTTTGCCCAGGCTTTCTAAAATAGATGGGAATAGTTCATGACACAGACAATATTTATTAAAAAATAAATAAAGATAACTAATAAAATTTTACATGCTGAATGTTAAAAGTAATAATAAGCTGTGAACAGCAATACCACTTAGGCTAAAGGCAAGATAAAATTCAGGCATAGAAACTAAATATCGAAAGTAAAAATTACCTTTTCTCTCTTTGAGCCAAGCCGCTTGGGTTTTGTCCTTAGAAATAAGCAAACTGGGTACTGTGCAGAGGAGAAATCTGAAAGTGGTATCAAATTTCAGTAGTGTCTCATTTGCTAGTGTGGAATTAAGTAGCAGGGGATCTTGCCATATAAATGAATTCAGTCATTTGCTCCTCTACAATGTTTTTAGAGGTTAGCAGTATTTGAATGGTATTTCAAGCTTTAAGATCACAGAAAGCACTTATGTTTAGCATACCCTCAGCCATGGTAATATGTGGATGATTTGCCAACCAAGTGATCAAAAAAGCATTATATGCACCATGCACTTTAGAAGACATGGGTTTCAACATGCATCTGAAATATTTATATTTCAAAAATTCCAACATTCACATTTCTGGTAGTAATCATAAGAATGCCTAACATCTTAAACAGTGCTTCACATCTTCACTTTTATACACTTAATTAACCTTTAATGAGACAGCAGCAATATATTTACGTAACATTAATTCATCAATATAACAGGGAAACCAAGTCATTACAGACTACTTTTATCTCATCTAGATTTAAAAAAAAACCCCACATTTTTGGGTATATAACATCAGGATTTTAACTGTCTGGGGTCCCTACGCAGTCAATGAATAGAAGGAAAGAGAGAAATAGAGATGAAGACACCCAAGATAAATTATTCCATGAAGGAACGTGACATTTAGCTTCTCCCCAAACTTCAAGGAGGAACCATGAGTTGTACTGGACAGTGTTCACATTTTGACCCATAGATTCAAATTTAGTGATGGATACAGGCAACTTGTGTCATGTCATCTCTGATTTGAGACTTTAACCCACAGTTCAGAGTGCCGAAGGACATAGCTAGGGAAAAGGTAATACAAGAAGCAGGCTTTGGAGCTGCTAGGAAAATGAAAACCTCAGGCCTCGTTCCCAGTTGCTAGTAATGTAATTAATAGACTACTGAAATCAACACAGTTCAAATATTATAATTATAACTGTAATACTCTCAGGGTATTAACATGATACAAAGGCACAGGCCTCATGATTCATTCAGTTTCTCCAGATATCAGTGAACGACAGAGAAGATGTTACCAGAACAAAAAAATTGACAGATACAACACACTCTGTTATCACATTGAGGCAATGATTCTGTGTAAATGCTGGCCTCAGAACAGATACATTAATGGGTAATAATATAGGTGTGATCTGGTTGCCTAAAAGTAAGTGTCAAGTGTAATTTGAGATACCTTATTGTGCCCTGCTTGGCCATAGCTGCTGCTCTGGAAGAGCATCATGAAGTTTTGGGTCTCCCACACGTCCTGCGTACCATCTGCCTGCCCCAGGAGAATGTTTCAGAGTATCTCAAAACAGCAATAGATGCCTATATTTAGGCAAAAGACTGAGTGTCAGTTTGCTGCAAGCCAACAGAATTACTGAACAAACAAATCACTACCTTCTGAGAACAGAAGTATCAGAATCTGATCCAGACATTTTTTGCTACTTGCACCCCTTGGGATGAATATGTGCCAAGTACATCTAAAATTCTGTCTGTGGATTTTCTCCCTTTCTCTTGAATTAGAGTGACTATTTATCTGAAAGGAGAAACAGGAAAGATATGATCTCATTTACATTTAAAATGTACCAAGATTTGTGATTAAAGATGTAAAACAGTACACATTAAGGGAAATGTCAAAGCCATTCATAAAGTAAAATCTATTTATAGGTTGTGATATAAGCAGAGTTTGTATCAAGTTGTGTTTTTTTCCTACATTTTTTTTATTGCAAATTTTATAAATTCTCATTTCATATTAATATTCAGTATTTGTATTGTATGTGGACACTATGTAAACATGAATGTTCACATTGTCATGTTGTTATGACAATTTTGTTCATTTTTTATAACTTCCATAAATTATCTATGAAACTGCAAACTAGCTTTATCACTGGCATCATCATTTTCAGAAGCATATTAAATATTTTGTGAAAAGTGTATCAACATAAAGGAACAAAGGGAATAGCTCATCATATTTGATTATTTTATGATATATTTATATAAATACTCAGTATAGTATGTTTGATGACTGCAATCAGGCAACTGGGACAAGCTCACAAGGAAAAGCTTTAGAAGAGTGTCTGTTCGATAATGAATTTAAATCACTTAGAATTTGCAAGTGAAAATAATAAGATTATTATATCTGTGTATTTTCTGGGTTCTGTGTAAGTGTACTGGGACTGGCACCAGCACGCTTTGAACTGCTGCAGTGACCTGGTAGACCTTTTGCTCCTGTGGATTCATTTTAGTGGTCTGATGTCTCTGGATAGATTTACCCCATGAGTCAAGGGTTGAGCAAATTCATTCATGTTCATGCTTGTAAGCCCCTGGGACCAAGTACATCTATAGAAGAGTCTATGACATCGCATTAGAATTTAACAGCAGGAGCATCATCACCTTTCTGGCATTTTCTCTTCAAAGACAGACAAATATAAAGCATCTGCTTTTGTCTTACATTAAAAGCTTAAAGATGCTACATTAGAGTAGGCACAACACCAGAGTTTCTCTATAATAGCAGAAGTTTCAAAGTAATCAAGCATGCCTGTTGCTCGCCAGCAAGTAGGAAAGTGTGAAGCCACAGGAATAATCTGACCAACCAGCTGAATGAGATTTACTGTTAAAAAACACCATTTGGCATGGGTACTTACCCACTCAAAATCATGTTTCCTTTTAGCATCTATGTCTTGTTAATTAAATTAATTAATTTGTTATATTATGGAATGCTATAGATAGGTTCTATTGGCTTAGAAAATGAAAAGACTTCTAGCCTAATTGACCAGAACCAGTTCGTACTGCCTAATTATTAGCTGATGATACAATAATGCTCTTCTTCTTAAATCTCTCTTACATCATTTTGAAAAGTTCCAATACAGTTAGACACAAAACATTCCTTGGCACATAATAGACAAGAAGTCTAACATAATTTTCAATTTCTTTTTGTCAATAGTAGTATAGCAGAGTTCCTGCCCCAAGCATTATGCAGAGAAAGAGATGCCAATAAAACTCTTTTGTTTCTGCAGGATAAATGAATGAAACTGTGTGAGGAATTTTGGCAAGTTGACATGTTTCTCTGCATATCAGTAATTTTCATTTTAGAGGAAGCTCAGATATGACTGCAAATTATTAGGTAAAAAATTAATCTGAAATCAGCAGGAAATCACACAGAATGTCACTGAAAGACAGGTGAGGCCATGCCTTGATTTATGTTATTGACATATGTTAGTTCCAACTGGGCCTCAAACTAAGCTTTTAAGGACAAACAAATCAGCATTTGCTTTGCTGGAAAACTTCTGACTGGCTTTACTGCCAACGTGGTCTTTCCACTGACCTGTTGCTAGTCCAAGAGATTTGACAATATGTGGGGTGTTAATACTGGAGGTCATTTAACACCTCTGGAGGATTACATAGATTTGTATGTGTGCTCTTTCTAATTACAGTCTGTTGACAGCTTCGTATTTTCAAGCACCAAAACAGTATTTTCAAGATGATGGTGCAGGTCTGGAACATCCAGGAATAACAGAATACAGTTCAATAAAAGCACTATTCATGAGAAAGTATTACATCCTCTTTGTGATATGTGGAAGACACCAAGCTAATGCACTGTCACTTCATTGACTGAAATGACCAGTTAAAGCACAGCTAGTGATAGCCACTGCCATTGCCGAGACTCTTAGAAAAAGTTTTGTCATGGTGACAAGGAAAGCAGCACCAAGCAGACCTTGTGGAACCAAATTCTTAGTAGTAATATGAGGCCATCAGAGTTTTTAAAAAAATATTTTAAGGGATGTTCTGAAATGTTCAGTCACAGATCTTGAAAACAACATTGTACTCAGAAATGAGTGATGCAAATAGCTTGAGTAATAGCAAGCAAAGCACAGTCTTAAGGGTCTTAAGGGATAGTATGTAAAGAAACATCACACTGAAGAAATACTACCATGATAAAGGAGAATGCAGTACATCTATAGCCATCTATGGAAATTGATAATCACCTTTTAATGAAACTATGGACAAGTAAGGTCCTCACAGAAATCCCTACTGGTCTACTAAATAAATTGCATTTTTCTGTGACACAAAACATTTACATAATATGAATAATTATGTATATATAGGTGATATGCTTGAGGGAAGGGTGACATATGGGTGGACCTTGACAGGCTTGAGAAGCAGGCCAAGGTAAACCTCAAGAAATTCAACAAGACCAAGTGCAAGGTCCTGGATCTGGGTTGTTGCTACCACCAGTATCAGGACAGACTGGGAGACGAGTGGACTGAGAGCAGCCCTGAGGAGATGGGCTTGGGGATATTGGCAGATGAAACTGGAGATGAGCTGGTAATGTGCACTTGCAGCCAAGAAGGCAAATCATATCCTGGGCTGTATCAAAAGGAGCGAGGCCAGCAGGTTAACGGAGGTGATTTTCCCCCTCTGCTCTGCTCTGGTGAAGCCCCACCTGGAGTCCTGTGTCCAGCTGTGGCATCGCTAGTACAAGAAAGAAATTGACATGATGGAGCAGGTCCAGAAGAGGGCCACAAAAATTATTAGAGGGCTGGAGCACCTCTCCTATGGAAAGATTGAGGGAGTTGGGGTTGTTCAGCCTGGAGAAGACAAAGCCCCAGGATGACCTTATTGTGATTCTATGATTTTACATTTTTCTTTTTTTCTTTTTCCTGTGGACATATCAGTGAGAGGGAAAAAAGGAGAAAGACCACTAGTGCAAAAATTACAAACTAAGATACCATTGATAAGATGGAGGCTGTCCTCAACATGACAACCTGGTGCATGCCTCTTCCTGAAAACTGGAAAAGCTGGAGTATTGCAACTGGCATGGTTCCACAACCCCACTTCTTAGGCAGAGAACAGTGTCAGAGACCCAAATTCCAAAGCACAGGGGCAGACATTCATGTCAGGTTTCCTGCTATGCAGGAAAAAGCCTGAAAATGCTGTGACTGTGGACTGTAACCATGGCTTGCTTCCCAGTATCTCAGCCAAGGTTTCAAAAGCTCCCAGGTTTCCTGTTTTGAAGTTATGTTTTGGGGCAAAGAAGTGTCACATGTAGTGATCTGTACCTATGGGACAGTCCATATGGAAAAGGTGCTGGAAGCTTGGCAGACATTCCTAGTAGGAAAATTAATATTCCTCTAAAATACTCACTGATGATTGACAAGAATGTCAATCCCCTAGAAGAGTTACAGGATCTCAAAATCTTTGTTTGAAAACCATAAAGACTTGATGGTTCTATATCTATTTTCCTTCAAATTGCCTGGGTTTTAAAGGGTCTGGTACAGAAATGAAATGTATAAATGACACAAAGCTGGGAAGCCCTGAATTTTTGGCCAGCTCTAATTAACACATTCCCGCTACTTTTTTTTTTTTCTTTTTTTCCCCTTTGTGGAATGCAATTCCTTATTTTGTTAAAATTAGTCTCCTAGCTCAATGCTCATCTATATTTGCCTATGTTTTATTGTGTTACTACTCCTACTACTCACCCCAAATAAGTAATTTCATTATGGGCTCTATTATTAATGGTAGAAACAGTTTTGCTTTGTGCTGGGCAAGGAGTACAGGGAATGTGTTGGTTTTTATTAATGAACAATGCCACAATTCCTTTGCAAACTCCAGAGAATTTGTGAGCATTATTAGAAACTCATTCACAGCCACATATGAATCACTACAGTTTTCCTGTGCAAGAATGCTTCACTCTGAGTAGGGTATTACACACAATAACTGTGCCACTAGCAAACATCACCCCGTTATGCTTTGCCTTCTATCCACGTCTGCTTGCCAGACTGTTCAGCCTGCACTCAGCTATCCTGACTTCTAAAAGACCCAGAGAACTCAGCCAGTGAAGAATTTATATTCACTGTTGCTAATGCCCAGAATGCTACTACTTTTAATCTATTTTCAGATATCAGATTAAATAAATGAAAGATCCCTATGTGATAGCCTTTCCTCAAAGACTTCTGTGAAAAGGTATTATATAATACCTATCCTAATTCCAAAGTCCTAGAAAGTTCAGCTAAGAAGCGTCCTCATGAGTTCAAGCAGAGCGTCCTTTCCTGTCCATCAGGAAGCAGAAACAACAGATGAAATAATAAGTGCAGCTATGCAGACTATCTCATATTCATCCATCTATCCATGGGATTAAGTTAGAAACATAGCCCTTAGGTCTTGTTACAGACAGAAAATAGAGAAAAAGAAGAAAAAGGACATCTTCTGAAGGTGACTCATCTCTTAGTCAGGCGGCGTGATTGCTGTTTACAATCTTCTAATCTCTTCACTGCTTTGGAAAAAAAAAAAAAAAAGAAAAAAAAAGAAGAAAAAGAAAACACCTCCTCACTCCCTCCTCCCCTCCAAAATCAAAACAAAAACCACAACCTTAAAGCAACAGTGTTCTTACTGTTCTTTAGACATTTCTGTAAATAGGCAGGACAAATCTATTCCTGAGTGCTGCTGGATGTGAAAGGTAAGTTGAATAAATAATGAAACACTTATTTTCGATCAAGAGCTTGACATTTACAAAGTTATTGCATGACATATCATGTCATATATTATGAACTTCTTTAAGTAAAGGCCCAACCTAAGCACATATTCAGGAATTACATTAAAGGAGGCTTGGGTTTTACTCACATTAATACACTAATTACATATAAATACCTGGAACTTAAGTCTTACTTTCTTCTTCTTTTTTTTTTTTTTTTTTTTTTTCTTCTTAATGCATCATCATGAGGAATATGTTTTTATTCAAAAGAACAACTAATATATTTTTATTCTGTTATTTTACTGGATGGAGATTAAATACAGCAACTTCTGTCACCATCTAAGAAAGACCTCAACCTTGCTGTTCCTCAAGGGAGCACCAAGATATTTCCTACTCCAGTGCTGAGGGAGTTGAAACCAATAAATAGCTAGTTGCAAGTGAGGTGCAAAATTATCTCTTGCTTCTACAGACTATCTGTGTTACCATCATAAGGTAATAATAAATGCAATTATATAATTCCACTGAATTCTGCTGCTTCAGTTTCACCTCTTACTCTGAATTTGCCTCGAGATTTTTATAAAGAATACAGGTTGTGTTGTTTTTTTTTTTTTTTTTCAAAATATGTTGGGAATTTTATTACTGATTTTACTAGTCATACTCCTTTTCAGTGTTAGTCAGGCAAATTCTTGCCTTTAGAACAAAGCTTTATGGCAATTTGAAACCTGTAGTTAAAGTCCTGAGTCAAGCCAAGAAGAGACTGAAGGGCAAAATGTGTGACCTGCACCTCCCCGGGATGAAAATGTGAAGGTAGTATGACTTGGAGGAATACCACTGTCTCAGAATTCCCCTCAACCAACACCCTCTGTCTCAAGGAAGTAGAAATGTGTTTCTGGGCCATGTTAGTCGTCATTTACAGAACTTGCACTGACATTCAGGAAGATCTGTGAAAGCAAAGGTGGAAGGTTTTGATGCTGAGTTCCCTTCCCTTACTGTCTTCTCCCTTTTCCAGGTATGGACTTTCCAGCTCTGACCCAGTAGCTTGCAAAAGCATGGAAAAGTCAAGTAAGGCTTTGTCTAACCCTGTATTTTTTAATGTTTCTGTCAACTTGAGAGGTTTGTTTTCTTTCATTCCAGTTTATTGAAGTTCTGCTGGTTCTCCATGGATTATCTATTTGAGGGATCATAATTTCTCACTGTTACTACAATTCTGAATAGCTTCAACTTTTCACAGCAGTTTAACTGTAAGCGAGGGTTAAAAGATCCTTCATTAGCCAGGAGGTTCATTAACATCAAAATGAGTGTATTTCTCAACTATGTGGTCTGATTGCAAGTCATCACTTCACATAAACTGACAAACTCACACCCAAGCACCCCCTCACATAACAGAAACTCACAAAATACTATTTCAGTCCTTCAGATTTCTGTCCCTCCAATAGAAGCAGCAGCATTACATTACAGTGTAAAGTCATATTAGGTGTAGGTGGTCAGGTATTGGCCATGGAGGGCTGCTGAGGTGGCCTCTGTGAGAAGAGACCAAGGATTGCCCTGTGCCAGCTGGTGCCAGTCAGCTCTAATGGATCCATGGTAGGTTAAGCCCAACAGCCAAGGTGGTGTCCCCTCCAGGAAAACAATATTTAAGAAATAAAAAAATGATGGGTAGACAGAGGAGGAGAGAAAAAGCCTGAAACCCAAGCAGGAGAAACTGGAGAGGGAACATTAAGGTCAGAGCAGTAGGAGAAGGTTCTCCACAGTGGAGCTGGTGGGTATTTCATGAAGGACAAGGACCCCATGGAGAGTCCATGCTGGAGCAGGGGAAAAGTGTGAGAAGGACAGAGTGGCACAGACAAACTCTTATGTACTGACCATAGCCCTCATTCTCTGTAGCCCCTACACAACATGATGTCGGTAAAGTACAAAGGATCAGAAGAGTGAGGATGAACCTGGGAAACAAAGGAGGAAAATTATTGTTTTAATGTTTGTTATTTTTGTTTGTTTGCTTCTCACTGTCCAAATCCATTTTAATTGGCAATAAATTAACTTTTCCAGAGATGAGTGTGTTTTGCCCATGATGGTAATTGGTAAGTCATCTTCCTCTCTTTACCTCAGTCACGTGCATTTTATTACTAGTTTCTCTTTTTCTTTCCCCCCATCTTGCTGAGGTTTGGGGAAGGGGTGAGCGGCTGGGTGGGAGTTTGGCTGTTAGCAATGGTTAAACATCTAAGGAAGCCAAAAGGTTTTACAAGTACCCAGTCTGCTTTATGAAGGCCTGTGGAATCAGCTGGTATATGTGCATAGAGTGAGCTGTAAAATAGCCTTTATCCTCCATATGATGATGGAGAAAAAGACTTTGTCTTGACAAAATAAAATAACAGCCGATGAATTTGCAAGTGATTTTAACTTGCTTTTCTACGATTACTTCAGTTTCTAGGCTGATAACCTCTCTGAATCTTCAACTTCACCCCACTTCTCATTTCACTTTCAGTTCTGGATGAACTCTTCCCTGCTGTATACGGAACTTATTATTTGTATGTTCGTTATCAAGTGATGATCCCACTTCATGCCCTTCACTGTATAGTTTTCTTCCCTCTGATCTTGACATCAACTATTTGACCCAGTATTTGTTGTTCTGCCCTTTGTGAAGCTCTGAGGGGCAAACAGCATCTAATCTGGCCTTTTACAACTTCTAATATTGTGGGTCACTCTTGATAAAACCTTTTGCAAACTGCTGTGATAAACATGTTGCATAACATTGTGCATTGAAAATACCCTTTGTAAATCTAATCCTGCTGGCAATCTTCAGGATAGGAAAGGCAAATACAAATGGAAGAAATATATCTATACTGATATAATAATGTACTGACAAAAATGCAAGCAAATACTTAATAAGATTAAATAACTTGTTTTGTTTTGTTTTGTTTTGTTTTGTTTTGGTTTGGTTTGGTTTGGTTTGGTTTGGTTTGGTTTGGTTTGGTTTTTTACCTAGGTAAGCCCACATAAAATTTACTCCATGACTGCCTGTCATCATGCCCTCCAAAGCATCTTTGAGTAACTGACATTATTAAATAATATCATAGCATAAATAATTAATATCCCTCAAAGCTAGAAGAAAAGCCATCATGAATTTGGAAAGGGAAGTGATATACATTTGTAAAATCATGAGATGCAGAGACAGACATAAAAAACGGAAATGATGCTACATAATCTAAACTCACTCTGAAACAACAGCCTCATTTTTAAAAGACAGATCAAATTACAAATCAACATTTTCTACCTGGAACAGGGAAATGCTGTGATCTGTAAGTCAAAAGCCTTATAGCATTTTGCAAATTGTATTATAGTACCTCTGATTAAAGTATGGGTATGTTCCAGAATTAAGAAAATAAAAGAAAAAAAGAAAAGCTGAACTTGCTATTGAAAGAGCTGATCTAACACATGACAGCATCTTTTTTGTTGATGTTCATCTAAATGAACTTCTCTGAAAAATCTTTACATACTTCTTTCTTGGAATATGAAGCATGCAAGCTGACTGAAATGCTACAGCACAGGGGGATAGACGAATAACACACTATAAGCTAAACTTTCTGAGCATCAAGGATCTTCTGTTTTTTCCCATGTCCTTCTAGGGTCACTGTGTGTTTTTCCAAAATAATTTGTGTGTTATGACCTACTCCACAGAAGAGTTACTATCCATGATAAATTAAGATATTTTTGGTTTGTGGTTTCCCACGTTGGCATGTCTATGTATTATATTAGTATAAAACTTATGTACCACCAATAGTTTTTGAACATAACTCAAACATCTCCAGACTGGTCAGTCTACTCATGAACTCACATGTAGGTGTTTGGAAAAGTCAGTGCTCATTTTCCCTTTTTTTTTGCCAAACAAACTGAATGGGATGCAGAATCCTTGATGATTTATTAAATGGTTCCATTGTAGTCAGAAATCTTAGAGCAGCTGGTCAACAGCTGCAGCATGCCCCAGCATTCAGTACCTCAGCTTTCAATCAGTCAGATGGATTCCACTTTATTCACAACAGTGCTTGTGGTTTTCAGTGGGGTGATCCCAGAAACCCCAGGCAGTTTCTTCCATTCAGCCAGTCTAAGGCATTAAGTAATCCACTGGCAACTTTCTCTTAATACTGTCTAACTTCTCTACATGAACGACCCTTTCTTGTTTTCATATTGAGCCTCTGGAGAGGGCAAGTGTAGTTAGTCATTCACAATATTCTTGGGTTAGCTTCCATTTAGAATTTATGAGCCTCTTCATTATACTATTCTGGGCATGGACCTTATATTTTTTTCTTTTCTACATGTGCCCAAAATAAACAGGATTGCAACAGTAGGCAAATTATACCCTATTCCAAATTATGCTAAGTTTACCAGACTTGTGATTTCAGAAAAAAGAGACTCACTTGTTTAGTCAGACTGGTGTGTAGTTGGGTTTTGGTAGTGTAATTTGAGCACTTCAGGAGCATGGACATAAATCTGGTTTGGACTCAAGTGAAGCCCTTAGTCTGGGCAGGGACACAAACGTCACTTGCAGGAATAAAACTTCTGCTACGAGAATGGATTTTTGTTTGCTCATGTAGGTGTTGAATAATACAGACTCAAACGCACTCCCCTGTGGTGGATCATACTGTAGTCTCCAGTATTGGCTATGCCTCTTGCAGTGTTCAACATAGAAATCATTGTTGATTATGGGGAATTTTGTTCTTTTTTAGATAGAAACTGTATCAGTCATACTATGCATTGATTTTCTCTCATGTACTGTATTTTGTCTAAAAGCATCTGGTGCTGTATGGTGTCAGACACAGCTGACTGGCCTTTGAACACCGCATCTGTGCCCATATCACTTTCAAACCCAAATTCAGCAAGTTGAATCATGTTCAGTGCTCAGCCAGGACACTTTCTCAAGTGTAATTCACCTTGCCTGGAGAGAAGGTGGTGTTCAGCCACTGGTGACAGACAGTTTATAAATTACTTCAGTGCTTTATCTTTAAAATGATATATTAAAGACATCGGCTTGATGGGGTTTGGCTCTGGAGCATCCTTCCCTCTTTTTAGAAGTGCTGTAACACGAGCTTGTAACAAGTTCTTGGGGGTTGTCTGCATAGCTGAGCATAAGTTATACAACTGGATCAGCCAGGCATTTGTCACTGGTCCCAAATGTTATCTCTGAAATAAGTCTGCACTTTAGGCAGATTCACTTGCAATGTAATGTGAAAAGGGTACTTATGATGGGACAGCCACTGGATGCAAAACTTTTCAGCCAGTCAAGAAGTCTTTCCTGTTCAAAATTCACAGCCTGTAGAGAGGCAGGTGCAGTTCAGGTGTCTTGGATGCATATCCATTTGCTGGTCAAGAATCATTACTCATACCTGGTTATTCACACATGAAAAAGGTTGCCGAACAGAAACTGTGACTACTTGAAGCATGAATATGATCTAACTTTCCAAATGCTAATTCACTAAGTCTTACCAGACCTTTTAGAAACTGCTGGAACTGAATCTGCTTTAAATTATTCTATTTTAAGGCCAGAAGTGATCAGCAGAGTCTAGTCTGACATTCTGCATAAGACAGGCCAAGGAATTTCACTGAGTTCTCCAGACCACAAATCCCTTCTTAAATCCATCAAACCTTCATATCTTTGTCATGCAACTGCAAAATCACAGAGTTTGTGGGGTATTTCCAGGTTGTGAATTTGCGGTTTTCAGTCAAGGCCTTTAGTTATCTAAGTAATAATATAATTTTTTTGTGTTAAGATGCTGAGTTTTCTGGAAAATTTTGTTGCAATGTGCCAAGATTGCTTGCTATGGAGAAAGGGAATGAAACCAACTGTTTCCTCTAAGAACTCCAATTCAGTAACATAATCCTGTGTTTAAACTTTCAGGAATTGTTGTCACTCAATGTTAACACACATTTCCTTTTCACTCTGCAAAGTATCTTCAATAGACTTCTGATTCTAGCATGACTATAGGTGAAATGGGGTTTTGGATTTACCCAGGATGGCCTGCCACTTTCCTGCATGACAAATGGGAAATGCCACAAAAGAGATATGTATACTGCTTTACTTAAAAGTGTATTTTCAAATCTTTATTTCCCTCTAAACAGGATGAAAAAAATCATGGGATCTTGAAATTCTGAAAAAGATAATGCCAGGTGTTTTGAGGGGAAGCTATGGGAACAGATGGGCTTACTGGAGGAGGTAAAATAAAAATTTCTAGATGCTATATTTGAAACTTAGTGAAGAAAAGCAGCTGAATCTGGAGGATGGTGCCAGCATCTACCCTCTGATTTCAGTGAAGAACTTGACAGAAGTGCAGAACCAAAGCAATAAGTGCTGTATTTCTTCTTATTTCCAAAAATCAGAGGGAAGGCTAAGACCAAATTAATAACGTAGCCTTCACATGAAGGTTGTGCTCTGACTTGATGTATACTACCACACATGGCCTTGTTCTCAACAGCTGTGTAACTCTACAAGCTTCCATAGAGCCAGCACATGTAATCTCCACTGCTGGCACCAATTATGCTTGGCATTGTATCCAAACACCCACTTTGCACCAGATCTGTCAGTATCAAAGCCATGAGGCTGGAACTTTTCCTGTGTTCTGGAATGCATTGATTCAAATAACTCGTCAAAGCTGTAATTATGAATAACTGTTATATCTGTATGCCTCTTTTGGGCTGGGTATCACTAGAGAGTAGAAAGTTATAATAAAGGTAATTCAACTGTGGCAAAGCATACCGTACCACACTATACTGTACTATAGGGTCTGTTGTGCAAAAGACACCTTATATGTCAGGAACTTAGGGCAGTAGGCTATTGCTCTCTTGCAGTGTTGGTCTGCAGTTGAAAACAATAACACATACCTCCTTCCCAAGCCTATATATTCTTAACAATTTATA
This sequence comes from Columba livia, assembly GCF_036013475.1. NCBI lineage: Eukaryota > Metazoa > Chordata > Aves > Columbiformes > Columbidae > Columba > Columba livia. Next base: position 67,342,249 of record NC_088602.1, read on the forward strand.
CATACAAAATAAACATGCACATAATTCTTAGGGTTTTAAACAAGCACACCATGTACATTATAGTCGTATTAGAAAAGGCAAGTCTAGATTGCATGAAGACAAGTAGATCCAGATTATCTATGAGGGAGCTAACACTTGGAATCTATGGGAGGGTACAAAAAGAGCAATGGCCTGCTGAGACTCAGTGATGATCCACACAGCAAACCAACAGGATGTCAATCTGTGGTCCAACATGGTGTACTTTACCCTTCACTCAGCCACCTGTGAGCAGTCCTGATGAAAACCATTGGCCAATCATTCAGCAGACAGCTCTGCATGTGCAGGTTTACCCAGGAAGCTCTTGAAGCTTGGTTCTGCCTTTCACCCTAGCTGGTGCAGAACAACTGCCCTGTCATTCACAGTAGTGTTGAACCCTTTCTTACTCTTTAAAATAGGTCCTATGCGGAAACAAGCATACACATTGACTACTACTCTTCATTATGTAGCTCGTACCCTTGCATTATAACAATCACGGAGAAGACATGAATATACATTAAGATGTTTGCTTCCCTGTCTGCAAATATCTTCCTGAAATGCTCTTAGAAGATTCAACATTTAACCACGATAGTTACGCAAGTTATTTTGTAAATTGTTTTGCAGAAGAATGAAAGCTGTATAAGTAAGAATTGAAAACTACAATGTGATATGTATTTCTGAAAATAATTTTAGGGCATTCAGTCCAGCTGTGCATCTCTTCATTGGTTCCTACACACAAGTAGTCAATTATGTGAAATATTTAAACAAGAGACATTATCTTTGAAACTCGTAACATCATTTACTTACAGCTCTGTTCTTTCATATTAGCTTACGTTACTAGAAAATGGAAATAAAATAACTTCTACTACAGCTGTATATTTGCAGTTAGCAAAAGG